>NW_028143206.1:0-193000 GCF_977018435.1 Lepisma saccharinum
CAATGTTTGGTGGAGATCTGAGTATGTAGTTTTTGACCTTATCTGGGACCTCCTATCAGAAAATTTGAAAATTCTTCAAAAATTCGTCCAAAATCTTGATGTCTCCAATCTCTTGTTTTGTACGTTTTTTCCACGTGTCTCGACCTCCAATGTATCCCTGCAAAGTTTGGTGAAGATCTGAGTATGTCGTTTTTGACCTTATCTGGAACATCCTTTCTGAAAATTTGAAAATTCTTAAAAAATTCGTCGAAAATCTTGATGTCTCCAATCTCTTGTTTTGTACGTTTTTTCCACGTGTCTTGACATCCAATGTATCCCTGCAAAGTTTGGTGAAGATCTGAGTATGTAGTTTTTGACCTTATATGGAACCTCCTTTCTGAAAATTTGAAAATTCTCAAAAAATTCGTCCAGAATCTTGATGTCTCCAATCTCTTGTTTTGTACGTTTTTTCCACGTGTCTTGACATCCAATGTATCCCTGCAAAGTTTGGTGAAGATCTGAGTATGTAGTTTTTGACCTTATATGGAACCTCCTATCTGAAAATTTGAAAATTCTTAAAAAATTCGTCCAAAATCTTGATGTCTCCAATCTCTTGTTTTGTACGTTTTTTCCACGTGTCTTGATATCCAATGTATCCCTGCAAAGTTTGGTGAAGATCTGAGTATGTTGTTTTTGACCTTATCTGGAACATCCTTTCTGAAAATTTGAAAATTGTTAAAAAATTCGTCCAAAATCTTGATGTCTCCTATCTCTTGTTTTGTACGTTTTTTCCACGTGTCTTGACATCCAATGTATCCCTGCAAAGTTTGGTGAAGATCTGAGTATGTAGTTTTTGACCTTATCTGGAACCTCCCATCTGAAAATTTGAAAATTCTTAAAAAATTCGACCAATATCTTGATGTCTCCAATCTCTTGTTTTGTACGTTTTTTCCACGTGTCTTGACACATAATGTATCCATGCAAAGTTTGGTGAAGATCTGAGTATGTAGTTTTTGACCTTATATGGAACCTCCTATCTGAAAATTTAAAAATTCTTAAAAAATTCGTCCAAAATCTTGATGTCTCCAATCTCTTGTTTTGTACGTTTTTTCCACGTGTCTTGACATCCAATGTATCCCTGCAAAGTTTGGTGAAGATCTGAGTGTGTAGTTTTTGACCTTATCTGGAACCTCCCATCTGAAAATTTGAAAATTCTTAAAAAATTCGACCAAAATCTTGATGTCTCCAATCTTTTGTTTTGTACGTTTTTTCCACGTGTCTTGACACATAATGTATCCATGCAAAGTTTGGTGAAGATCTGAGTATGTAGTTTTTGACCTTATATGGAACCTCCTATCTGAAAATTTGAAAATTCTTAAAAAATTCGTCCAAAATCTTGATGTCTCCAATCTCTTGTTTTGTACGTTTTTTCCACGTGTCTTGACATCCAATGTATCCCTGCAAAGTTTGGTGAAGATCTGAGTATGTAGTTTTTGACCTTATCTGGAACCTCCCATCTGAAAATTTGAAAATTCCTAAAAAATCCGTGCAAAATCTTGATGACCCCAATCTCTTGTTTTGTACGTTTTTTCCACGTGTCTTGACATCCAATGTATTCCTGCAATGTTTGGTGAAGATCTGAGTATGTAGTTTTTGACCTTATATGGAACCTCCTATCTGAAAATTTGAAAATTCTTAAAAAATTCGACCAAAATCTTGATGTTCCGAATCCTATGTTTTGTATGTTTTTTCCACGTGTCTTGACATCCAATGTATCCATGCAAAGTTTGGTGAAGATCTGAGTATGTAGTTTTTGACCTTATATTGAACCTCCCATCTGAAAATTTGAAAATTCTTAAAAAATTCGTCCAAAATCTTGATGACCCCAATCTCTTGTTTTGTACGTTTTTTCCACGTGTCTTGACATCCAAAGTATCCCTGCAAAGTTTGGTAAAGATCTGAGTATGTCGTTTTTGACCTTATCTGGAACCTCCCATCTGAAAATTTGAAAATTCTTAAAAAATTCGTCGAAAATCTTGATGTCTCCAATCTTTTGTTTTGTACGTTTTTTCCACGTGTCTTGACATGCAAAGTATCCCTGCAACGTTTGGTGAAGATCTGAGTATGTAGTTTTTGACCTTATCTGGAACCTCCTATCTGAAAATTTGAAAATTCTTCAAAAATTCGTCGAAAATCTTGATGTCTCCAATCTCTTGTTTTGTACGTTTTTTCCACGTGTCTTGACATCCAATGTATTCCTGCAATGTTTGGTGGAGATCTGAGTATGTAGTTTTAGACCTTATCTGGAACCTCCTATCTGAAAATTTGAAAATTCTTCAAAAATTCGTCCAAAATCTTGATGTCTCCAATCTCTTGTTTTGTACGTTTTTTCCACGTGTCTCGACCTCCAATGGATCCCTGCAAAGTTTGGTGAAGATCTGAGTATGTCGTTTTTGACCTTATCTGGAACATCCTTTCTGAAAATTTGAAAATTCTTAAAAAATTCGTCGAAAATCTTGATGTCTCCAATCTCTTGTTTTGTACGTTTTTTCCACGTGTCTTGACATCCAATGTATCCCTGCAAAGTTTGGTGAAGATCTGAGTATGTAGTTTTTGACCTTATATGGAACCTCCTATCTGAAAATTTGAAAATTCTTAAAAAATTCGTCCAAAATCTTGATGTCTCCAATCTCTTGTTTTGTACGTTTTTTCCACGTGTCTCGACCTCCAATGGATCCCTGCAAAGTTTGCTGAAGATCTCAGTATGTCGTTTTTGACCTTATCTGGAACCTCCCATCTGAAAATTTGAAAATTCTTAAAAAATTCGTCGAAAATCTTGATGTCTCCGATCTCTTGTTTTGTACGTTTTTTCCACGTGTCTTGACATGCAAAGTATTCCTGCAAAGTTTGGTGAAGATCTGAGTATGTAGTTTTTGACCTCATCTGGAACCTCCTATCTGAAAATTTGAAAATTCTTAAAAAATTCGTCCAAAATCTTGATGTCTCCAATCTCTTGTTTTCTACGTTTTTTCCACGTGTCTTGACATCCAATGTATCCCTGCAATGTTTGGTGAAGATCTGAGTATGTAGTTTTTGACCTTATCTGGAACCTCCCATCTGAAAATTTGAAAATTCCTAAAAAATCCGTCCAAAATCTTGATGACCCCAATCTCTTGTTTTGTACTTTTT
This sequence comes from Lepisma saccharinum, assembly GCF_977018435.1. Taxonomy (NCBI): domain Eukaryota; kingdom Metazoa; phylum Arthropoda; class Insecta; order Zygentoma; family Lepismatidae; genus Lepisma; species Lepisma saccharinum. Next base: position 3,169 of record NW_028143206.1, read on the forward strand.
TTCCACGTGTCTCGACCTCCAATGTATCCCTGCAAAGTTTGGTGAAGATCTGAGTATGTAGTTTTTGACCTTATATGGAACCTCCTATCTGAAAATTTGAAAATTCTTAAAAAATTCGTCCAAAATCTTGATGTCACCAATCCTATGTTTTGTATGTTTTTTCCACGTGTCTTGACATCCAATGTATCCATGCAAAGTTTGGTGAAGATCTGAGTATGTCGTTTTTGACCTTATCTGGAACCTCCCATCTGAAAATTTGAAAATTCTTAAAAAATTCGTCGAAAATCTTGATGTCTCCGATCTCTTGTTTTGTACGTTTTTTCCACGTGTCTTGACATGCAAAGTATTCCTGCAAAGTTTGGTGAAGATCTGAGTATGTAGTTTTTGACCTCATCTGGAACCTCCTATCTGAAAATTTGAAAATTCTTAAAAAATTCGTCCAAAATTTTGATGTCTCCAATCTCTTGTTTTGTACGTTTTTTCCACGTGTCTTGACATCCAATGTATCCCTGCAATGTTTGGTGAAGATCTGAGTATGTAGTTTTTGACCTTATCTGGAACCTCCCATCTGAAAATTTGAAAATTCCTAAAAAATCCGTCCAAAATCTTGATGACCCCAATCTCTTGTTTTGTACGTTTTTTCCACGTGTCTTGACATCCAATGTATCCCTGCAAAGTTTGGTGAAGATCTGAGTATGTAGTTTTTGACCTTATCTGGAACCTCCTATCTGAAAATTTGAAAATTCTTAAAAAATTCGTCCAAAATCTTGATGTCTCCAATCTCTTGTTTTGTACGTTTTTTCCACGTGTCTTGATATCCAATGTATCCCTGCAAAGTTTGGTGAAGATCTGAGTCTGTCGTTTTTGACCTTATCTGGAACATCCTTTCTGAAAATTTGAAAATTGTTAAAAAATTCGTCCAAAATCTTGATGTCTCCAATCTCTTTTTTGTACGTTTTTTCCACGTGTCTTGACATCCAATGTATCCCTGCAAAGTTTGGTGAAGATCTGAGTATGTAGTTTTTGACCTTATCTGGAACCTCCCATCTGAAAATTTGAAAATTCTTAAAAAATTCGACCAAAATCTTGATGTCTCCAATCTTTTGTTTTGTACGTTTTTTCCACGTGTCTTGACACATAATGTATCCATGCAAAGTTTGGTGAAGATCTGAGTATGTAGTTTTTGACCTTATCTGGAACCTCCTATCTGAAAATTTGAAAATTCTTAAAAAATTCGTCCAAAATCTTGATGTCTCCAATCTCTTGTTTTGTACGTTTTTTCCACGTGTCTTGATATCCAATGTATCCCTGCAAAGTTTGGTGAAGATCTGAGTATGTCGTTTTTGACCTTATCTGGAACATCCTTTCTGAAAATTTGAAAATTGTTAAAAAATTCGTCCAAAATCTTGATGTCTCCAATCTCTTTTTTGTACGTTTTTTCCACGTGTCTTGACATCCAATGTATCCCTGCAAAGTTTGGTGAAGATCTGAGTATGTAGTTTTTGACCTTATCTGGAACCTCCCATCTGAAAATTTGAAAATTCTTAAAAAATTCGGCCAAAATCTTGATGTCTCCAATCTTTTGTTTTGTACGTTTTTTCCACGTGTCTTGACACATAATGTATCCATGCAAAGTTTGGTGAAGATCTGAGTATGTAGTTTTTGACCTTATATGGAACCTCCTATCTGAAAATTTGAAAATTCTTAAAAAATTCGTCCAAAATCTTGATGTCTCCAATCTCTTGTTTTGTACGTTTTTTCCACGTGTCTTGACATCCAATGTATCCCTGCAAAGTTTGGTGAAGATCTGAGTATGTAGTTTTTGACCTTATCTGGAACCTCCCATCTGAAAATTTGAAAATTCCTAAAAAATCCGTGCAAAATCTTGATGACCCCAATCTCTTGTTTTGTACGTTTTTTCCACGTGTCTTGACATCCAATGTATTCCTGCAATGTTTGGTGAAGATCTGAGCATGTAGTTTTTGACCTTATATGGAACCTCCTATCTGAAAATTTGAAAATTCTTAAAAAATTCGACCAAAATCTTGATGTTCCGAATCCTATGTTTTGTATGTTTTTTCCACGTGTCTTGACATCCAATGTATCCATGCAAAGTTTGGTGAAGATCTGAGTATGTAGTTTTTGACCTTATATTGAACCTCCCATCTGAAAATTTGAAAATTCTTAAAAAATTCGTCCAAAATCTTGATGACCCCAATCTCTTGTTTTGTACGTTTTTTCCACGTGTCTTGACATCCAAAGTATCCCTGCAAAGTTTGGTGAAGATCTGAGTATGTAGTTTTTGACCTTATATGGAACCTCCTTTCTGAAAATTTGAGAATTCTTAAAAAATTCGTCCAAAATCTTGATGTCTCCAATCTCTTGTTTTGTACGTTTTTTCCACGTGTCTCGACGTCCAATGGATCCCTGCAAAGTTTGGTGAAGATCTGAGTATGTCGTTTTTGACCTTATCTGGAACCTCCCATCTGAAAATTTGAAAATTCTTAAAAAATTCGTCGAAAATCTTGATGTCTCCGATCTCTTGTTTTGTACGTTTTTTCCACGTGTCTTGACATGCAAAGTATTCCTGCAAAGTTTGGTGAAGATCTGAGTATGTAGTTTTTGACCTCATCTGGAACCTCCTATCTGAAAATTTGAAAATTCTTAAAAAATTCGTCCAAAATCTTGATGTCTCCAATCTCTTGTTTTGTACGTTTTTTCCACGTGTCTTGACATCCAATGTATCCCTGCAAAGTTTGGTGAAGATCTGAGTATGTAGTTTTTGACCTTATCTGGAACCTCCTATCTGAAAATTTGAAAATTCTTAAAAAATTCGTCCAAAATCTTGATGTCTCCAATCTCTTGTTTTGTACGTTTTTTCCACGTGTCTTGATATCCAATGTATCCCTGCAAAGTTTGGTGAAGATCTCAGAATGTCGTTTTTGACCTTATCTGGAACATCCTTTCTGAAAATTTGAAAATTGTTAAAAAATTCGTCCAAAATCTTGATGTCTCCTATCTCTTGTTTTGTACGTTTTTTCCACGTGTCTTGACATCCAATGTATCCCTGCAAAGTTTGGTGAAGATCTGAGTATGTAGTTTTTGACCTTATCTGGAACCTCCCATCTGAAAATTTGAAAATTCTTAAAAAATTCGACCAAAATCTTGATGTCTCCAATCTCTTGTTTTGTACGTTTTTTCCACGTGTCTTGACACATAATGTATCCATGCAAAGTTTGGTGAAGATCTGAGTATGTAGTTTTTGACCTTATATGGAACCTCCTATCTGAAAATTTGAAAATTCTTAAAAAATTCGTCCAAAATCTTGATGTCTCCAATCTCTTGTTTTGTACGTTTTTTCCACGTGCCTTGATATCCAATGTATCCCTGCAAAGTTTGGTGAAGATCTGAGTATGTAGTTTTTGACCTTATATGGAACCTCCTATCTGAAAATTTGAAAATTCTTAAAAAATTCGTCCAAAATCTTGATGTCTCCAATCTCTTGTTTTGTACGTTTTTTCCACGTGCCTTGATATCCAATGTATCCCTTCAAAGTTTGGTGAAGATCTGAGTATGTAGTTTTTGACCTTATCTAGAACCTCCCATCTGAAAATTTGAAAATTCCTAAAAAATCCGTCCAAAATCTTGATGACCACAATCTCTTGTTTTGTACGTTTTTTCCACGTGTCTTGACATTCAATGTATCCCTGCAAAGTTTGGTGAAGATCTGAGTATGTAGTTTTTGACCTTATATGGAACCTCCTTTCTGAAAATTTGAAAATTCTTAAAAAATTCGTCCAAAATCTTGAAGACCCCAATCTCTTGTTTTGTACGTTTTTTCCACGTGTCTTGACATCCAATGTATCTCTGCAAAATTTGGTGAAGATCTGAGTATGTAGTTTTTGACCTTATATGGAACATCCTTTCTGAAAATTTGAGAATTCTTAAAAAATTCGTCCAAAATCTTGATGTCTCCAATCTCTTGTTTTGTACGTTTTTTCCACGTGTCTTGACATCCAATGTATCCATGCAAAGTTTGGTGAAGATCTGAGTATGTCGTTTTTGACCTTATCTGGAACCTCCCATCCGAAAATTTGAAAATTCTTAAAAAATTCGTCGAAAATCTTGATGTCTCCAATCTCTTGTTTTGTACGTTTTTTCCACGTGTCTTGACATGCAAAGTATCCCTGCAACGTTTGGTGAAGATCTGAGTATGTAGTTTTTGACCTTATCTGGAACCTCCCATCTGAAAATTTGAAAATTCCTAAAAAATCCGTGCAAAATCTTGATGACCCCAATCTCTTGTTTTGTACGTTTTTTCCACGTGTCTTGACATCCAATGTATTCCTGCAATGTTTGGTGAAGATCTGAGTATGTAGTTTTTGACCTTATATGGAACCTCCTATCTGAAAATTTGAAAATTCTTAAAAAATTCGACCAAAATCTTGATGTTCCGAATCCTATGTTTTGTATGTTTTTTCCACGTGTCTTGACATCCAATGTATCCATGCAAAGTTTGGTGAAGATCTGAGTATGTAGTTTTTGACCTTATATTGAACCTCCCATCTGAAAATTTGAAAATTCTTAAAAAATTCGTCCAAAATCTTGATGACCCCAATCTCTTGTTTTGTACGTTTTTTCCACGTGTCTTGACATCCAAAGTATCCCTGCAAAGTTTGGTAAAGATCTGAGTATGTCGTTTTTGACCTTATCTGGAACCTCCCATCTGAAAATTTGAAAATTCTTAAAAAATTCGTCGAAAATCTTGATGTCTCCAATCTTTTGTTTTGTACGTTTTTTCCACGTGTCTTGACATGCAAAGTATCCCTGCAACGTTTGGTGAAGATCTGAGTATGTAGTTTTTGACCTTATCTGGAACCTCCTATCTGAAAATTTGAAAATTCTTCAAAAATTCGTCGAAAATCTTGATGTCTCCAATCTCTTGTTTTGTACGTTTTTTCCACGTGTCTTGACATCCAATGTATTCCTGCAATGTTTGGTGGAGATCTGAGTATGTAGTTTTAGACCTTATCTGGAACCTCCTATCTGAAAATTTGAAAATTCTTCAAAAATTCGTCCAAAATCTTGATGTCTCCAATCTCTTGTTTTGTACGTTTTTTCCACGTGTCTCGACCTCCAATGGATCCCTGCAAAGTTTGGTGAAGATCTGAGTATGTCGTTTTTGACCTTATCTGGAACATCCTTTCTGAAAATTTGAAAATTCTTAAAAAATTCGTCGAAAATCTTGATGTCTCCAATCTCTTGTTTTGTACGTTTTTTCCACGTGTCTTGACATCCAATGTATCCCTGCAAAGTTTGGTGAAGATCTGAGTATGTAGTTTTTGACCTTATATGGAACCTCCTATCTGAAAATTTGAAAATTCTTAAAAAATTCGTCCAAAATCTTGATGTCTCCAATCTCTTGTTTTGTACGTTTTTTCCACGTGTCTCGACCTCCAATGGATCCCTGCAAAGTTTGCTGAAGATCTCAGTATGTCGTTTTTGACCTTATCTGGAACCTCCCATCTGAAAATTTGAAAATTCTTAAAAAATTCGTCGAAAATCTTGATGTCTCCGATCTCTTGTTTTGTACGTTTTTTCCACGTGTCTTGACATGCAAAGTATTCCTGCAAAGTTTGGTGAAGATCTGAGTATGTAGTTTTTGACCTCATCTGGAACCTCCTATCTGAAAATTTGAAAATTCTTAAAAAATTCGTCCAAAATCTTGATGTCTCCAATCTCTTGTTTTGTACGTTTTTTCCACGTGTCTTGACATCCAATGTATCCCTGCAATGTTTGGTGAAGATCTGAGTATGTAGTTTTTGACCTTATCTGGAACCTCCCATCTGAAAATTTGAAAATTCCTAAAAAATCCGTCCAAAATCTTGATGACCCCAATCTCTTGTTTTGTACTTTTTTTCCACGTGTCTCGACCTCCAATGTATCCCTGCAAAGTTTGGTGAAGATCTGAGTATGTAGTTTTTGACCTTATATGGAACCTCCTATCTGAAAATTTGAAAATTCTTAAAAAATTCGTCCAAAATCTTGATGTCACCAATCCTATGTTTTGTATGTTTTTTCCACGTGTCTTGACATCCAATGTATCCATGCAAAGTTTGGTGAAGATCTGAGTATGTCGTTTTTGACCTTATCTGGAACCTCCCATCTGAAAATTTGAAAATTCTTAAAAAATTCGTCGAAAATCTTGATGTCTCCGATCTCTTGTTTTGTACGTTTTTTCCACGTGTCTTGACATGCAAAGTATTCCTGCAAAGTTTGGTGAAGATCTGAGTATGTAGTTTTTGACCTCATCTGGAACCTCCTATCTGAAAATTTGAAAATTCTTAAAAAATTCGTCCAAAATTTTGATGTCTCCAATCTCTTGTTTTGTACGTTTTTTCCACGTGTCTTGACATCCAATGTATCCCTGCAATGTTTGGTGAAGATCTGAGTATGTAGTTTTTGACCTTATCTGGAACCTCCCATCTGAAAATTTGAAAATTCCTAAAAAATCCGTCCAAAATCTTGATGACCCCAATCTCTTGTTTTGTACGTTTTTTCCACGTGTCTTGACATCCAATGTATCCCTGCAAAGTTTGGTGAAGATCTGAGTATGTAGTTTTTGACCTTATCTGGAACCTCCTATCTGAAAATTTGAAAATTCTTAAAAAATTCGTCCAAAATCTTGATGTCTCCAATCTCTTGTTTTGTACGTTTTTTCCACGTGTCTTGATATCCAATGTATCCCTGCAAAGTTTGGTGAAGATCTGAGTCTGTCGTTTTTGACCTTATCTGGAACATCCTTTCTGAAAATTTGAAAATTGTTAAAAAATTCGTCCAAAATCTTGATGTCTCCAATCTCTTTTTTGTACGTTTTTTCCACGTGTCTTGACATCCAATGTATCCCTGCAAAGTTTGGTGAAGATCTGAGTATGTAGTTTTTGACCTTATCTGGAACCTCCCATCTGAAAATTTGAAAATTCTTAAAAAATTCGACCAAAATCTTGATGTCTCCAATCTTTTGTTTTGTACGTTTTTTCCACGTGTCTTGACACATAATGTATCCATGCAAAGTTTGGTGAAGATCTGAGTATGTAGTTTTTGACCTTATCTGGAACCTCCTATCTGAAAATTTGAAAATTCTTAAAAAATTCGTCCAAAATCTTGATGTCTCCAATCTCTTGTTTTGTACGTTTTTTCCACGTGTCTTGATATCCAATGTATCCCTGCAAAGTTTGGTGAAGATCTGAGTATGTCGTTTTTGACCTTATCTGGAACATCCTTTCTGAAAATTTGAAAATTGTTAAAAAATTCGTCCAAAATCTTGATGTCTCCAATCTCTTTTTTGTACGTTTTTTCCACGTGTCTTGACATCCAATGTATCCCTGCAAAGTTTGGTGAAGATCTGAGTATGTAGTTTTTGACCTTATCTGGAACCTCCCATCTGAAAATTTGAAAATTCTTAAAAAATTCGGCCAAAATCTTGATGTCTCCAATCTTTTGTTTTGTACGTTTTTTCCACGTGTCTTGACACATAATGTATCCATGCAAAGTTTGGTGAAGATCTGAGTATGTAGTTTTTGACCTTATATGGAACCTCCTATCTGAAAATTTGAAAATTCTTAAAAAATTCGTCCAAAATCTTGATGTCTCCAATCTCTTGTTTTGTACGTTTTTTCCACGTGTCTTGACATCCAATGTATCCCTGCAAAGTTTGGTGAAGATCTGAGTATGTAGTTTTTGACCTTATCTGGAACCTCCCATCTGAAAATTTGAAAATTCCTAAAAAATCCGTGCAAAATCTTGATGACCCCAATCTCTTGTTTTGTACGTTTTTTCCACGTGTCTTGACATCCAATGTATTCCTGCAATGTTTGGTGAAGATCTGAGCATGTAGTTTTTGACCTTATATGGAACCTCCTATCTGAAAATTTGAAAATTCTTAAAAAATTCGACCAAAATCTTGATGTTCCGAATCCTATGTTTTGTATGTTTTTTCCACGTGTCTTGACATCCAATGTATCCATGCAAAGTTTGGTGAAGATCTGAGTATGTAGTTTTTGACCTTATATTGAACCTCCCATCTGAAAATTTGAAAATTCTTAAAAAATTCGTCCAAAATCTTGATGACCCCAATCTCTTGTTTTGTACGTTTTTTCCACGTGTCTTGACATCCAAAGTATCCCTGCAAAGTTTGGTGAAGATCTGAGTATGTAGTTTTTGACCTTATATGGAACCTCCTTTCTGAAAATTTGAGAATTCTTAAAAAATTCGTCCAAAATCTTGATGTCTCCAATCTCTTGTTTTGTACGTTTTTTCCACGTGTCTCGACGTCCAATGGATCCCTGCAAAGTTTGGTGAAGATCTGAGTATGTCGTTTTTGACCTTATCTGGAACCTCCCATCTGAAAATTTGAAAATTCTTAAAAAATTCGTCGAAAATCTTGATGTCTCCGATCTCTTGTTTTGTACGTTTTTTCCACGTGTCTTGACATGCAAAGTATTCCTGCAAAGTTTGGTGAAGATCTGAGTATGTAGTTTTTGACCTCATCTGGAACCTCCTATCTGAAAATTTGAAAATTCTTAAAAAATTCGTCCAAAATCTTGATGTCTCCAATCTCTTGTTTTGTACGTTTTTTCCACGTGTCTTGACATCCAATGTATCCCTGCAAAGTTTGGTGAAGATCTGAGTATGTAGTTTTTGACCTTATCTGGAACCTCCTATCTGAAAATTTGAAAATTCTTAAAAAATTCGTCCAAAATCTTGATGTCTCCAATCTCTTGTTTTGTACGTTTTTTCCACGTGTCTTGATATCCAATGTATCCCTGCAAAGTTTGGTGAAGATCTCAGAATGTCGTTTTTGACCTTATCTGGAACATCCTTTCTGAAAATTTGAAAATTGTTAAAAAATTCGTCCAAAATCTTGATGTCTCCTATCTCTTGTTTTGTACGTTTTTTCCACGTGTCTTGACATCCAATGTATCCCTGCAAAGTTTGGTGAAGATCTGAGTATGTAGTTTTTGACCTTATCTGGAACCTCCCATCTGAAAATTTGAAAATTGTTAAAAAATTCGACCAAAATCTTGATGTCTCCTATCTCTTGTTTTGTACGTTTTTTCCACGTGTCTTGATATCCAATGTATCCCTTCAAAGTTTGGTGAAGATCTGAGTATGTAGTTTTTGACCTTATCTAGAACCTCCCATCTGAAAATTTGAAAATTCCTAAAAAATCCGTCCAAAATCTTGATGACCACAATCTCTTGTTTTGTACGTTTTTTCCACGTGTCTTGACATTCAATGTATCCCTGCAAAGTTTGGTGAAGATCTGAGTATGTAGTTTTTGACCTTATATGGAACCTCCTTTCTGAAAATTTGAAAATTCTTAAAAAATTCGTCCAAAATCTTGAAGACCCCAATCTCTTGTTTTGTACGTTTTTTCCACGTGTCTTGACATCCAATGTATCTCTGCAAAATTTGGTGAAGATCTGAGTATGTAGTTTTTGACCTTATATGGAACATCCTTTCTGAAAATTTGAGAATTCTTAAAAAATTCGTCCAAAATCTTGATGTCTCCAATCTCTTGTTTTGTACGTTTTTTCCACGTGTCTTGACATCCAATGTATCCATGCAAAGTTTGGTGAAGATCTGAGTATGTCGTTTTTGACCTTATCTGGAACCTCCCATCCGAAAATTTGAAAATTCTTAAAAAATTCGTCGAAAATCTTGATGTCTCCAATCTCTTGCTTTGTACGTTTTTTCCACGTGTCTTGACATCCAATGTATCCCTGCAATGTTTGGTGGAGATCTGAGTATGTAGTTTTTGACCTTATCTGGAACCTCCTATCTGAAAATTTGAAAATTCTTCAAAAATTCGTCCAAAATCTTGATGTCTCCAATCTCTTGTTTTGTACGTTTTTTCCACGTGTCTCGACCTCCAATGTATCCCTGCAAAGTTAGTGAAGATCTGAGTATGTCGTTTTTGACCTTATCTGGAACATCCTTTCTGAAAATTTGAAAATTCTTAAAAAATTCGTCGAAAATCTTGATGTCTCCAATCTCTTGTTTTGTACGTTTTTTCCACGTTTCTTGACATCCAATGTATCCCTGCAAAGTTTGGTGAAGATCTGAGTATGTAGTTTTTGACCTTATATGGAACCTCCTTTCTGAAAATTTGAAAATTCTCAAAAAATTCGTCCATAATCTTGATGTCTCCAATCTCTTGTTTTGTACGTTTTTTCCACGTGTCTTGACATCCAATGTATCCCTGCAAAGTTTGGTGAAGATCTGAGCATGTAGTTTTTGACCTTATATGGAACCTCCTATCTGAAAATTTGAAAATTCTTAAAAAATTCGTCGAAAATCTTGATGTCACCAATCCTATGTTTTGTATGTTTTTTCCACGTGTCTTGACATGCAAAGTATTCCTGCAAAGTTTGGTGAAGATCTGACTATGTAGTTTTTGACCTCATCTGGAACCTCCTATCTGAAAATTTGAAAATTCTTTAAAAATTCGTCCAAAATATTGATGTCTCCAATCTCTTGTTTTGTACGTTTTTTCCACGTGTCTTGACATCCAATGTATCCCTGCAAAGTTTGGTGAAGATCTGAGTATGTAGTTTTTGACCTTATCTGGAACCTCCTATCTGAAAATTTGAAAATTCTTAAAAAATTCGTCCAAAATCTTGATGTCTCCAATCTCTTGTTTTGTACGTTTTTTCCACGTGTCTTGATATCCAATGTATCCCTGCAAAGTTTGGTGAAGATCTGAGTATGTCGTTTTTGACCTTATCTGGAACATCCTTTCTGAAAATTTGAAAATTGTTAAAAAATTCGTCCAAAATCTTGATGTCTCCAATCTCTTTTTTGTACGTTTTTTCCACGTGTCTTGACATCCAATGTATCCCTGCAAAGTTTGGTGAAGATCTGAGTATGTAGTTTTTGACCTTATCTGGAACCTCCCATCTGAAAATTTGAAAATTCTTAAAAAATTCGACCAAAATCTTGATGTCTCCAATCTTTTGTTTTGTACGTTTTTTCCACGTGTCTTGACACATAATGTATCCATGCAAAGTTTGGTGAAGATCTGAGTATGTAGTTTTTGACCTTATCTGGAACCTCCTATCTGAAAATTTGAAAATTCTTAAAAAATTCGTCCAAAATCTTGATGTCTCCAATCTCTTGTTTTGTACGTTTTTTCCACGTGTCTTGATATCCAATGTATCCCTGCAAAGTTTGGTGAAGATCTGAGTATGTCGTTTTTGACCTTATCTGGAACATCCTTTCTGAAAATTTGAAAATTGTTAAAAAATTCGTCCAAAATCTTGATGTCTCCAATCTCTTTTTTGTACGTTTTTTCCACGTGTCTTGACATCCAATGTATCCCTGCAAAGTTTGGTGAAGATCTGAGTATGTAGTTTTTGACCTTATCTGGAACCTCCCATCTGAAAATTTGAAAATTCTTAAAAAATTCGACCAAAATCTTGATGTCTCCAATCTTTTGTTTTGTACGTTTTTTCCACGTGTCTTGACACATAATGTATCCATGCAAAGTTTGGTGAAGATCTGAGTATGTAGTTTTTGACCTTATATGGAACCTCCTATCTGAAAATTTGAAAATTCTTAAAAAATTCGTCCAAAATCTTGATGTCTCCAATCTCTTGATTTGTACGTTTTTTCCACGTGTCTTGACATCCAATGTATCCCTGCAAAGTTTGGTGAAGATCTGAGTATGTAGTTTTTGACCTTATCTGGAACCTCCCATCTGAAAATTTGAAAATTCCTAAAAAATCCGTGCAAAATCTTGATGACCCCAATCTCTTGTTTTGTCCTTTTTTTCCACGTGTCTTGACATCCAATGTATTCCTGCAATGTTTGGTGAAGATCTGAGTATGTAGTTTTTGACCTTATATGGAACCTCCTATCTGAAAATTTGAAAATTCTTAAAAAATTCGACCAAAATCTTGATGTTCCGAATCCTATGTTTTGTATGTTTTTTCCACGTGTCTTGACATCCAATGTATCCATGCAAAGTTTGGTGAAGATCTGAGTATGTAGTTTTTGACCTTATATTGAACCTCCCATCTGAAAATTTGAAAATTCTTAAAAAATTCGTCCAAAATCTTGATGACCCCAATCTCTTGTTTTGTACGTTTTTTCCACGTGCCTTGACATCCAAAGTATCCCTGCAAAGTTTGGTGAAGATCTGAGTATGTAGTTTTTGACCTTATATGGAACCTACTTTCTGAAAATTTGAGAATTCTTAAAAAATTCGTCCAAAATCTTGATGTCTCCAATCTCTTGTTTTGTACGTTTTTTCCACGTGTCTCGACCTCCAATGGATCCCTGCAAAGTTTGGTGAAGATCTGAGTATGTCGTTTTTTACCTTATCTGGAACCTCCCATCTGAAAATTTGAAAATTCTTAAAAAATTCGTCGAAAATCTTGATGTCTCCGATCTCTTGTTTTGTACGTTTTTTCCACGTGTCTTGACATGCAAAGTATTCCTGCAAAGTTTGGTGAAGATCTGAGTATGTAGTTTTTGACCTCATCTGGAACCTCCTATCTGAAAATTTGAAAATTCTTAAAAAATTCGTCCAAAATCTTTATGTCTCCAATCTCTTGTTTTGTACGTTTTTTAGACGTGTCTTGACATCCAATGTATCCCTGCAAAGTTTGGTGAAGATCTGAGTATGTAGTTTTTGACCTTATCTGGAACCTCCTATCTGAAAATTTGAAAATTCTTAAAAAATTCGTCCAAAATCTTGATGTCTCCAATCTCTTGTTTTGTACGTTTTTTCCACGTGTCTTGATATCCAATGTATCCCTGCAAAGTTTGGTGAAGATCTGAGTATGTCGTTTTTGACCTTATCTGGAACATCCTTTCTGAAAATTTGAAAATTGTTAAAAAATGCGTCCAAAATCTTGATGTCTCCTATCTCTTGTTTTGTACGTTTTTTCCACGTGTCTTGACATCCAATGTATCCCTGCAAAGTTTGGTGAAGATCTGAGTATGTAGTTTTTGACCTTATCTGGAACCTCCCATCTGAAAATTTGAAAATTCTTAAAAAATTCGACCAAAATCTTGATGTCTCCAATCTCTTGTTTTGTACGTTTTTTCCACGTGTCTTGACACATAATGTATCCATGCAAAGTTTGGTGAAGATCTGAGTATGTAGTTTTTGACCTTATATGGAACCTCCTATCTGAAAATTTGAAAATTCTTAAAAAATTCGTCCAAAATCTTGATGTCACCAATCTCTTGTTTTGTACGTTTTTTCCACGTGTCTTGACATCCAATGTATCCCTGCAAAGTTTGGTGAAGATCTGAGTATGTAGTTTTTGACCTTATCTGGAACCTCCCATCTGAAAATTTGAAAATTCCTAAAAAATCCGTCCAAAATCTTGATGACCACAATCTCTTGTTTTGTACGTTTTTTCCACGTGTCTTGACATTCAATGTATCCCTGCAAAGTTTGGTGAAGATAGAGTATGTAGTTTTTGACCTTATATGGAACCTCCTTTCTGAAAATTTGAAAATTCTTCAAAAATTCGTCCAAAATCTTGATGTCTCCAATCTCTTGTTTTGTACGTTTTTTCCACGTGTCTCGACCTCCAATGTATCCCTGCAAAGTTAGTGAAGATCTGAGTATGTCGTTTTTGACCTTATCTGGAACATCCTTTCTGAAAATTTGAAAATTCTTAAAAAATTCGTCGAAAATCTTGATGTCTCCAATCTCTTGTTTTGTACGTTTTTTCCACGTTTCTTGACATCCAATGTATCCCTGCAAAGTTTGGTGAAGATCTGAGTATGTAGTTTTTGACCTTATATGGAACCTCCTTTCTGAAAATTTGAAAATTCTCAAAAAATTCGTCCATAATCTTGATGTCTCCAATCTCTTGTTTTGTACGTTTTTTCCACGTGTCTTGACATCCAATGTATCCCTGCAAAGTTTGGTGAAGATCTGAGCATGTAGTTTTTGACCTTATATGGAACCTCCTATCTGAAAATTTGAAAATTCTTAAAAAATTCGTCGAAAATCTTGATGTCACCAATCCTATGTTTTGTATGTTTTTTCCACGTGTCTTGACATCCAATGTATCCCTGCAATGTTTGGTTGAGATCTGAGTATGTAGTTTTTGACCTTATCTGGAACCTCCCATCTGAAAATTTGAAAATTCTTCAAAAATTCGTCCAAAATCTTGATGTCTCCAATCTCTTGTTTTGTACGTTTTTTCCACGTGTCTCGACCTCCAATGTATCCCTGCAAAGTTTGGTGAAGATCTGAGTATGTCGTTTTTGACCTTATCTGGAACATCCTTTCTGAAAATTTGAAAATTCTTAAAAAATTCGTCGAAAATCTTGATGTCTCCAATCTCTTGTTTTGTACGTTTTTTCCACGTGTCTTGACATCCAATGTATCCCTGCAAAGTTTGGTGAAGATCTGAGTATGTAGTTTTTGACCTTATATGGAACCTCCTATCTGAAAATTTGAAAATTCTTAAAAAATTCGTCCAAAATCTTGATGTCACCAATCCTATGTTTTGTATGTTTTTTCCACGTGTCTTGACATCCAATGTATCCATGCAAAGTTTGGTGAAGATCTGAGTATGTCGTTTTTGACCTTATCTGGAACCTCCCATCTGAAAATTTGAAAATTCTTAAAAAATTCGTCGAAAATCTTGATGTCTCCGATCTCTTGTTTTGTACGTTTTTTCCACGTGTCTTGACATGCAAAGTATTCCTGCAAAGTTTGGTGAAGATCTGACTATGTAGTTTTTGACCTCATCTGGAACCTCCTATCTGAAAATTTGAAAATTCTTTAAAAATTCGTCCAAAATATTGATGTCTCCAATCTCTTGTTTTGTACGTTTTTTCCACGTGTATTGACATCCAATGTATCCCTGCAATGTTTGGTGAAGATCTGAGTATGTAGTTTTTGACCTTATCTGGAACCTCCCATCTGAAAATTTGAAAATTCCTAAAAAATCCGTCCAAAATCTTGATGACCCCAATCTCTTGTTTTGTACGTTTTTTCCACGTGTCTTGACATCCAATGTATCCCTGCAAAGTTTGGTGAAGATCTGAGTATGTAGTTTTTGACCTTATCTGGAACCTCCTATCTGAAAATTTGAAAATTCTTAAAAAATTCGTCCAAAATCTTGATGTCTCCAATCTCTTGTTTTGTACGTTTTTTCCACGTGTCTTGATATCCAATGTATCCCTGCAAAGTTTGGTGAAGATCTGAGTATGTCGTTTTTGACCTTATCTGGAACATCCTTTCTGAAAATTTGAAAATTGTTAAAAAATTCGTCCAAAATCTTGATGTCTCCAATCTCTTTTTTGTACGTTTTTTCCACGTGTCTTGACATCCAATGTATCCCTGCAAAGTTTGGTGAAGATCTGAGTATGTAGTTTTTGACCTTATCTGGAACCTCCCATCTGAAAATTTGAAAATTCTTAAAAAATTCGACCAAAATCTTGATGTCTCCAATCTTTTGTTTTGTACGTTTTTTCCACGTGTCTTGACACATAATGTATCCATGCAAAGTTTGGTGAAGATCTGAGTATGTAGTTTTTGACCTTATCTGGAACCTCCTATCTGAAAATTTGAAAATTCTTAAAAAATTCGTCCAAAATCTTGATGTCTCCAATCTCTTGTTTTGTACGTTTTTTCCACGTGTCTTGATATCCAATGTATCCCTGCAAAGTTTGGTGAAGATCTGAGTATGTCGTTTTTGACCTTATCTGGAACATCCTTTCTGAAAATTTGAAAATTGTTAAAAAATTCGTCCAAAATCTTGATGTCTCCAATCTCTTTTTTGTACGTTTTTTCCACGTGTCTTGACATCCAATGTATCCCTGCAAAGTTTGGTGAAGATCTGAGTATGTAGTTTTTGACCTTATCTGGAACCTCCCATCTGAAAATTTGAAAATTCTTAAAAAATTCGACCAAAATCTTGATGTCTCCAATCTTTTGTTTTGTACGTTTTTTCCACGTGTCTTGACACATAATGTATCCATGCAAAGTTTGGTGAAGATCTGAGTATGTAGTTTTTGACCTTATATGGAACCTCCTATCTGAAAATTTGAAAATTCTTAAAAAATTCGTCCAAAATCTTGATGTCTCCAATCTCTTGATTTGTACGTTTTTTCCACGTGTCTTGACATCCAATGTATCCCTGCAAAGTTTGGTGAAGATCTGAGTATGTAGTTTTTGACCTTATCTGGAACCTCCCATCTGAAAATTTGAAAATTCTTAAAAAATTCGACCAAAATCTTGATGTTCCGAATCCTATGTTTTGTATGTTTTTTCCACGTGTCTTGACATCCAATGTATCCATGCAAAGTTTGGTGAAGATCTGAGTATGTAGTTTTTGACCTTATATTGAACCTCCCATCTGAAAATTTGAAAATTCTTAAAAAATTCGTCCAAAATCTTGATGACCCCAATCTCTTGTTTTGTACGTTTTTTCCACGTGCCTTGACATCCAAAGTATCCCTGCAAAGTTTGGTGAAGATCTGAGTATGTAGTTTTTGACCTTATATGGAACCTACTTTCTGAAAATTTGAGAATTCTTAAAAAATTCGTCCAAAATCTTGATGTCTCCAATCTCTTGTTTTGTACGTTTTTTCCACGTGTCTCGACCTCCAATGGATCCCTGCAAAGTTTGGTGAAGATCTGAGTATGTCGTTTTTTACCTTATCTGGAACCTCCCATCTGAAAATTTGAAAATTCTTAAAAAATTCGTCGAAAATCTTGATGTCTCCGATCTCTTGTTTTGTACGTTTTTTCCACGTGTCTTGACATGCAAAGTATTCCTGCAAAGTTTGGTGAAGATCTGAGTATGTAGTTTTTGACCTCATCTGGAACCACCTATCTGAAAATTTGAAAATTCTTAAAAAATTCGTCCAAAATCTTGATGTCTCCAATCTCTTGTTTTGTACGTTTTTTAGATGTGTCTTGACATCCAATGTATCCCTGCAAAGTTTGGTGAAGATCTGAGTATGTAGTTTTTGACCTTATCTGGAACCTCCTATCTGAAAATTTGAAAATTCTTAAAAAATTCGTCCAAAATCTTGATGTCTCCAATCTCTTGTTTTGTACGTTTTTTCCACGTGTCTTGATATCCAATGTATCCCTGCAAAGTTTGGTGAAGATCTGAGTATGTCGTTTTTGACCTTATCTGGAACATCCTTTCTGAAAATTTGAAAATTGTTAAAAAATTCGTCCAAAATCTTGATGTCTCCTATCTCTTGTTTTGTACGTTTTTTCCACGTGTCTTGACATCCAATGTATCCCTGCAAAGTTTGGTGAAGATCTGAGTATGTAGTTTTTGACCTTATCTGGAACCTCCCATCTGAAAATTTGAAAATTCTTAAAAAATTCGACCAAAATCTTGATGTCTCCAATCTCTTGTTTTGTACGTTTTTTCCACGTGTCTTGACACATAATGTATCCATGCAAAGTTTGGTGAAGATCTGAGTATGTAGTTTTTGACCTTATATGGAACCTCCTATCTGAAAATTTGAAAATTCTTAAAAAATTCGTCCAAAATCTTGATGTCACCAATCTCTTGTTTTGTACGTTTTTTCCACGTGTCTTGACATCCAATGTATCCCTGCAAAGTTTGGTGAAGATCTGAGTATGTAGTTTTTGACCTTATCTGGAACCTCCCATCTGAAAATTTGAAAATTCCTAAAAAATCCGTCCAAAATCTTGATGACCACAATCTCTTGTTTTGTAGGTTTTTTCCTCGTGTCTTGACATTCAATGTATCCCTGCAAAGTTTGGTGAAGATAGAGTATGTAGTTTTTGACCTTATATGGAACCTCCTTTCTGAAAATTTGAAAATTCTTAAAAAATTCGTCCAAAATCTTGAAGACCCCAATCTCTTGTTTTGTACGTTTTTTCCACGTGTCTTGACATCCAATGTATCCCTGCAAAGTTTGGTGAAGATCTGAGTATGTAGTTTTTGACCTTATATGGAACCTCCTTTCTGAAAATTTGAGAATTCTTAAAAAATTCGTCCAAAATCTTGATGTCTCCAATCTCTTGTTTTGTACGTTTTTTCCACGTGTCTTGACATCCAATGTATCCATGCAAAGTTTGGTGAAGATCTGAGTATGTCGTTTTTGACCTTATCTGGAACCTCCCATCCGAAAATTTGAAAATTCTTAAAAAATTCGTCGAAAATCTTGATGTCTCCAATCTCTTGTTTTGTACGTTTTTTCCACGTGTCTTGACATGCAAAGTATCCCTGCAACGTTTGGTGAAGATCTGAGTATGTAGTTTTTGACCTTATCTGGAACCTCCTATCTGAAAATTTGAAAATTCTTCAAAAATTCGTCGAAAATCTTGATGTCTCCAATCTCTTGCTTTGTACGTTTTTTCCACGTGTCTTGACATCCAATGTATCCCTGCAATGTTTGGTGGAGATCTGAGTATGTAGTTTTTGACCTTATCTGGAACCTCCTATCTGAAAATTTGAAAATTCTTCAAAAATTCGTCCAAAATCTTGATGTCTCCAATCTCTTGTTTTGTACGTTTTTTCCACGTGTCTCGGCCTCCAATGTATCCCTGCAAAGTTAGTGAAGATCTGAGTATGTCGTTTTTGACCTTATCTGGAACATCCTTTCTGAAAATTTGAAAATTCTTAAAAAATTCGTCGAAAATCTTGATGTCTCCAATCTCTTGTTTTGTACGTTTTTTCCACGTTTCTTGACATCCAATGTATCCCTGCAAAGTTTCGTGAAGATCTGAGTATGTAGTTTTTGACCTTATATGGAACCTCCTTTCTGAAAATTTGAAAATTCTCAAAAAATTCGTCCATAATCTTGATGTCTCCAATCTCTTGTTTTGTACGTTTTTTCCTCGTGTCTTGACATCCAATGTATCCCTGCAAAGTTTGGTGAAGATCTGAGCATGTAGTTTTTGACCTTATATGGAACCTCCTATCTGAAAATTTGAAAATTCTTAAAAAATTCGTCGAAAATCTTGATGTCACCAATCCTATGTTTTGTATGTTTTTTCCACGTGTCTTGACATCCAATGTATCCCTGCAATGTTTGGTTGAGATCTGAGTATGTAGTTTTTGACCTTATCTGGAACCTCCTATCTGAAAATTTGAAAATTCTTCAAAAATTCGTCCAAAATCTTGATGTCTCCAATCTCTTGTTTTGTACGTTTTTTCCACGTGTCTCGACCTCCAATGTATCCCTGCAAAGTTTGGTGAAGATCTGAGTATGTCGTTTTTGACCTTATCTGGAACATCCTTTCTGAAAATTTGAAAATTCTTAAAAAATTCGTCGAAAATCTTGATGTCTCCAATCTCTTGTTTTGTACGTCTTTTCCACGTGTCTTGACATCCAATGTATCCCTGCAAAGTTTGGTGAAGATCTGAGTATGTAGTTTTTGACCTTATATGGAACCTCCTATCTGAAAATTTGAAAATTCTTAAAAAATTCGTCCAAAATCTTGATGTCACCAATCCTATGTTTTGTATGTTTTTTCCACGTGTCTTGACATCCAATGTATCCATGCAAAGTTTGGTGAAGATCTGAGTATGTCGTTTTTGACCTTATCTGGAACCTCCCATCTGAAAATTTGAAAATTCTTAAAAAATTCGTCGAAAATCTTGATGTCTCCGATCTCTTGTTTTGTACGTTTTTTCCACGTGCCTTGACATGCAAAGTATTCCTGCAAAGTTTGGTGAAGGTCTGACTATGTAGTTTTTGACCTCATCTGGAACCTCCTATCTGAAAATTTGAAAATTCTTTAAAAATTCGTCCAAAATATTGATGTCTCCAATCTCTTGTTTTGTACGTTTTTTCCACGTGTCTTGACATCCAATGTATCCCTGCAATGTTTGGTGAAGATCTGAGTATGTAGTTTTTGACCTTATCTGGAACCTCCCATCTGAAAATTTGAAAATTCCTAAAAAATCCGTCCAAAATCTTGATGACCCCAATCTCTTGTTTTGTACGTTTTTTCCACGTGTCTTGACATCCAATGTATCCCTGCAAAGTTTGGTGAAGATCTGAGTATGTAGTTTTTGACCTTATCTGGAACCTCCTATCTGAAAATTTGAAAATTCTTAAAAAATTCGTCCAAAATCTTGATGTCTCCAATCTCTTGTTTTGTACGTTTTTTCCACGTGTCTTGATATCCAATGTATCCCTGCAAAGTTTGGTGAAGATCTGAGTATGTCGTTTTTGACCTTATCTGGAACATCCTTTCTGAAAATTTGAAAATTGTTAAAAAATTCGTCCAAAATCTTGATGTCTCCAATCTCTTTTTTGTACGTTTTTTCCACGTGTCTTGACATCCAATGTATCCCTGCAAAGTTTGGTGAAGATCTGAGTATGTAGTTTTTGACCTTATCTGGAACCTCCCATCTGAAAATTTGAAAATTCTTAAAAAATTCGACCAAAATCTTGATGTCTCCAATCTTTTGTTTTGTACGTTTTTTCCACGTGTCTTGACACATAATGTATCCATGCAAAGTTTGGTGAAGATCTGAGTATGTAGTTTTTGAACTTATATGGAACCTCCTATCTGAAAATTTGAAAATTCTTAAAAAATTCGTCCAAAATCTTGATGTCTCCAATCTCTTGTTTTGTACGTTTTTTCCACGTGTCTTGACATCCAATGTATCCCTGCAAAGTTTGGTGAAGATCTGAGTATGTAGTTTTTGACCTTATCTGGAACCTCCCATCTGAAAATTTGAAAATTCCTAAAAAATCCGTGCAAAATCTTGATGACCCCAATCTCTTGTTTTGTACGTTTTTTCCACGTGTCTTGACATCCAATGTATTCCTGCAATGTTTGGTGAAGATCTGAGTATGTAGTTTTTGACCTTATATGGAACCTCCTATCTGAAAATTTGAAAATTCTTAAAAAATTCGACCAAAATCTTGATGTTCCGAATCCTATGTTTTGTATGTTTTTTCCACGTGTCTTGACATCCAATGTATCCATGCAAAGTTTGGTGAAGATCTGAGTATGTAGTTTTTGACCTTATATTGAACCTCCCATCTGAAAATTTGAAAATTCCTAAAAAATTCGTCCAAAATCTTGATGACCCCAATCTCTTGTTTTGTACGTTTTTTCCACGTGTCTTGACATCCAATGTATCCATGCAAAGTTTGGTGAAGATCTGAGTATGTCGTTTTTGACCTTATCTGGAACCTCCCATCTGAAAATTTGAAAATTCTTAAAAAATCCGTGCAAAATCTTGATGACCCCAATCTCTTGTTTTGTACGTTTTTTCCACGTGTCTTGACATCCAATGTATCCATGCAAAGTTTGGTGAAGATCTGAGTCTGTAGTTTTTGACCTTATCTGGAACCTCCCATCTGAAAATTTGAAAATTCTTAAAAAATTCGTCGAAAATCTTGATGTCTCCAATCTCTTGTTTTGTACGTTTTTTCCACGTGTCTTGACATGCAAAGTATCCCTGCAACGTTTGGTGAAGATCTGAGTATGTAGTTTTTGACCTTATCTGGAACCTCCTATCTGAAAATTTGAAAATTCTTCAAAAATTCGTCGAAAATCTTGATGTCTCCAATCTCTTGTTTTGTACGTTTTTTCCACGTGTCTTGACATCCAATGTATCCCTGCAATGTTTGGTGGAGATCTGAGTATGTAGTTTTTGACCTTATCTGGGACCTCCTATCAGAAAATTTGAAAATTCTTCAAAAATTCTTCCAAAATCTTGATGTCTCCAATCTCTTGTTTTGTACGTTTTTTCCACGTGTCTCGACCTCCAATGTATCCCTGCAAAGTTTGGTGAAGATCTGAGTATGTCGTTTTTGACCTTATCTGGAACATCCTTTCTGAAAATTTGAAAATTCTTAAAAAATTCGTCGAAAATCTTGATGTCTCCAATCTCTTGTTTTGTACGTTTTTTCCACGTGTCTTGACATCCAATGTATCCCTGCAAAGTTTGGTGAAGATCTGAGTATGTAGTTTTTGACCTTATATGGAACCTCCTATCTGAAAATTTGAAAATTCTTAAAAAATTCGACCAAAATCTTGATGTTCCGAATCCTATGTTTTGTATGTTTTTTCCACGTGTCTTGACATCCAATGTATCCATGCAAAGTTTGGTGAAGATCTGAGTATGTCGTTTTTGACTTTATCTGGAACCTCCCATCTGAAAATTTGAAAATTCTTAAAAAGTCCGTGCAAAATCTTGATGACCCCAATCTCTTGTTTTGTACGTTTTTTCCACGTGTCTTGACATCCAATGTATCCATGCAAAGTTTGGTGAAGATCTGAGTATGTCGTTTTTGACCTTATCTGGAACCTCCCATCTGAAAATTTGAAAATTCTTAAAAAATTCGTCGAAAATCTTGATGTCTCCAATCTCTTGTTTTGTACGTTTTTTCCACGTGTCTTGACATGCAAAGTATCCCTGCAACGTTTGGTGAAGATCTGAGTATGTAGTTTTTGACCTTATCTGGAACCTCCTATCTGAAAATTTGAAAATTCTTAAAAAATTCGTCCAAAATCTTGATGTCTCCAATCTCTTGTTTTGTACGTTTTTTCCACGTGTCTTGACATCCAATGTATCCCTGCAATGTTTGGTGAAGATCTGAGTATGTAGTTTTTGACCTTATATGGAGCCTCCTATCTGAAAATTTGAAAATTCTTAAAAAATTCGTCCAAAATCTTGATGTCTCCAATCTCTTGTTTTGTACGTTATTTCCACGTGTCTTGACATCCAATGTATCCCTGCAATGTTTGGTGAAGATCTGAGTATGTAGTTTTCGACCTTATATGGAACCTCCTATCTGAAAATTTGAAAATTCTTAAAAGAATTTAACAAAATCTTGATGTCCCCTATCCTATGTTTTGTATGTTTTTTCCACGTGTCTTGACATACAATGTATCCCTGCAGAGTTTGGTGAAGATCTGAGTATGTAGTTTTTGACCTTATCTGGAACCTCCCATCTGAAAATTTGAAAATTCCTAAAAAATCCGTCCAAAATCTTGTTGACCCGAATCTCTTGTTTTGTACGTTTTTTCCACGTGTCTTGACATCCAATGTATCCCTGCAAAGTTTGGTGAAGATCTGAGTATGTAGTTTTTGACCTTATCTGGAACCGCATTTCTGAAAATTTGAAAATTTTTAAAAAAATCGTCCAAAATTTTGATGTCTCCAATCTCTTGTTTTGTACGTTTTTTCCACGTGTCTTGACATCCAATGTATCCCTGCAAAGTTTGGTGAAGATCTGAGTATGTAGTTTTTGACCTTATATGGAACCTCCTATCTGAAAATTTGAAAATTCTTAAAAAATTCGTCCAAAATCTTGATGTCTCCAATCTCTTGTTTTGTACGTTTTTTCCACGTGTCTCGACCTCCAATGGATCCCTGCAAAGTTTGGTGAAGATCTGAGTATGTCGTTTTTGACCTTATCTGGAACCTCCCATCTGAAAATTTGAAAATTCTTAAAAAATTCGTCGAAAATCTTGATGTCTCCGATCTCTTGTTTTGTACGTTTTTTCCACGTGTCTTGACATGCAAAGTATTCCTGCAAAGTTTGGTGAAGATCTGAGTATGTAGTTTTTGACCTCATCTGGAACCTCCTATCTGAAAATTTGAAAATTCTTAAAAACTTCGTCCAAAATCTTGATGTCTCCAATCTCTTGTTTTGTACGTTTTTTCCACGTGTCTTGACATCCAATGTATCCCTGCAAAGTTTGGTGAAGATCTGAGTATGTAGTTTTTGACCTTATCTGGAACCTCCTATCTGAAAATTTGAAAATTCTTAAAAAATTCGTCCAAAATCTTGATGTCTCCAATCTCTTGTTTTGTACGTTTTTTCCACGTGTCTTGATATCCAATGTATCCCTGCAAAGTTTGGTGAAGATCTGAGTATGTCGTTTTTGACCTTATCTGGAACATCCTTTCTGAAAATTTGAAAATTGTTAAAAAATTCGTCCAAAATCTTGATGTCTCCAATCTCTTTTTTGTACGTTTTTTCCACGTGTCTTGACATCCAATGTATCCCTGCAAAGTTTGGTGAAGATCTGAGTATGTAGTTTTTGACCTTATCTGGAACCTCCCATCTGAAAATTTGAAAATTCTTAAAAAATTCGACCAAAATCTTGATGTCTCCAATCTTTTGTTTTGTACGTTTTTTCCACGTGTCTTGACACATAATGTATCCATGCAAAGTTTGGTGAAGATCTGAGTATGTAGTTTTTGACCTTATATGGAACCTCCTATCTGAAAATTTGAAAATTCTTAAAAAATTCGTCCAAAATCTTGATGTCTCCAATCTCTTGTTTTGTACGTTTTTTCCACGTGTCTTGACATCCAATGTATCCCTGCAAAGTTTGGTGAAGATCTGAGTATGTAGTTTTTGACCTTATCTGGAACCTCCCATCTGAAAATTTGAAAATTCCTAAAAAATCCGTGCAAAATCTTGATGACCCCAATCTCTTGTTTTGTACGTTTTTTCCACGTGTCTTGACATCCAATGTATTCCTGCAATGTTTGGTGAAGATCTGAGTATGTAGTTTTTGACCTTATATGGAACCTCCTATCTGAAAATTTGAAAATTCTTAAAAAATTCGACCAAAATCTTGATGTTCCGAATCCTATGTTTTGTATGTTTTTTCCACGTGTCTTGACATCCAATGTATCCATGCAAAGTTTGGTGAAGATCTGAGTATGTAGTTTTTGACCTTATATTGAACCTCCCATCTGAAAATTTGAAAATTCTTAAAAAATTCGTCAAAAATCTTGATGACCCCAATCTCTTGTTTTGTACGTTTTTTCCACGTGTCTTGACATCCAAAGTATCCCTGCAAAGTTTGGTGAAGATCTGAGTATGTAGTTTTTGACCTTATATGGAACCTCCTTTCTGAAAATTTGAGAATTCTTAAAAAATTCGTCCAAAATCTTGATGTCTCCAATCTCTTGTTTTGTACGTTTTTTCCACGTGTCTTGACATCCAATGTATCCCTGCAAAGTTTGGTGAAGATCTGAGTATGTCGTTTTTGACCTTATCTGGAACCTCCCATCTGAAAATTTGAAAATTCTTAAAAAATTCGTCGAAAATCTTGATGTCTCCAATCTTTTGTTTTGTACGTTTTTTCCACGTGTCTTGACATGCAAAGTATCCCTGCAACGTTTGGTGAAGATCTGAGTATGTAGTTTTTGACCTTATCTGGAACCTCCTATCTGAAAATTTGAAAATTCTTCAAAAATTCGTCGAAAATCTTGATGTCTCCAATCTCTTGTTTTGTACGTTTTTTCCACGTGTCTTGACATCCAATGTATTCCTGCAATGTTTGGTGGAGATCTGAGTATGTAGTTTTAGACTTTATCTGGAACCTCCTATCTGAAAATTTGAAAATTCTTCAAAAATTCGTCCAAAATCTTGATGTCTCCAATCTCTTGTTTTGTACGTTTTTTCCACGTGTCTCGACCTCCAATGGATCCCTGCAAAGTTTGGTGAAGATCTGAGTATGTCGTTTTTGACCTTATCTGGAACATCCTTTCTGAAAATTTGAAAATTCTTAAAAAATTCGTCGAAAATCTTGATGTCTCCAATCTCTTGTTTTGTACGTTTTTTCCACGTGTCTTGACATCCAATGTATCCCTGCAAAGTTTGGTGAAGATCTGAGTATGTAGTTTTTGACCTTATATGGAACCTCCTATCTGAAAATTTGAAAATTCTTAAAAAATTCGTCCAAAATCTTGATGTCTCCAATCTCTTGTTTTGTACGTTTTTTCCACGTGTCTCGACCTCCAATGGATCCCTGCAAAGTTTGGTGAAGATCTGAGTATGTCGTTTTTGACCTTATCTGGAACCTCCCATCTGAAAATTTGAAAATTCTTAAAAAATTCGTCGAAAATCTTGATGTCTCCGATCTCTTGTTTTGTACGTTTTTTCCACGTGTCTTGACATGCAAAGTATTCCTGCAAAGTTTGGTGAAGATCTGAGTATGTAGTTTTTGACCTCATCTGGAACCTCCTATCTGAAAATTTGAAAATTCTTAAAAAATTCGTCCAAAATCTTGATGTCTCCAATCTCTTGTTTTGTACGTTTTTTCCACGTGTCTTGACATCCAATGTATCCCTGCAATGTTTGGTGAAGATCTGAGTACGTAGTTTTTGACCTTATCTGGAACCTCCCATCTGAAAATTTGAAAATTCCTAAAAAATCCGTCGAAAATCTTGATGACCCCAATCTCTTGTTTTGTACTTTTTTTCCACGTGTCTTGACATCCAATGTATCCCTGCAAAGTTTGGTGAAGATCTGAGTATGTAGTTTTTGATCTTATCTGGAACCTCCTATCTGAAAATTTGAAAATTCTTAAAAAATTCGTCCAAAATCTTGATGTCTCCAATCTCTTGTTTTGTACGTTTTTTCCACGTGTCTTGACATCCAATGTATTCCTGCAATGTTTGGTGAAGATCTGAGTATGTAGTTTTTGACCTTATATGGAACCTCCTATCTGAAAATTTGAAAATTCTTAAAAAATTCGACCAAAATCTTGATGTTCCGAATCCTATGTTTTGTATGTTTTTTCCACGTGTCTTGACATCCAATGTATCCATGCAAAGTTTGGTGAAGATCTGAGTATGTAGTTTTTGACCTTATATTGAACCTCCCATCTGAAAATTTGAAAATTCTTAAAAAATTCGTCCAAAATCTTGATGACCCCAATCTCTTGTTTTGTACGTTTTTTCCACGTGTCTTGACATCCAAAGTATCCCTGCAAAGTTTGGTGAAGATCTGAGTATGTAGTTTTTGACCTTATATGGAACCTCCTTTCTGAAAATTTGAGAATTCTTAAAAAATTCGTCCAAAATCTTGATGTCTCCAATCTCTTGTTTTGTACGTTTTTTCCACGTGTCTTGACATCCAATGTATCCATGCAAAGTTTGGTGAAGATCTGAGTATGTCGTTTTTGACCTTATCTGGAACCTCCCATCTGAAAATTTGAAAATTCTTAAAAAATCCGTGCAAAATCTTGATGACCCCAATCTCTTGTTTTGTACGTTTTTTCCACGTGTCTTGACATCCAATGTATCCATGCAAAGTTTGGTGAAGATCTGAGTATGTCGTTTTTGACCTTATCTGGAACCTCCCATCTGAAAATTTGAAAATTCTTAAAAAATTCGTCGAAAATCTTGATGTCTCCAATCTCTTGTTTTGTACGTTTTTTCCACGTGTCTTGACATGCAAAGTATCCCTGCAACGTTTGGTGAAGATCTGAGTATGTAGTTTTTGACCTTATCTGGAACCTCCTATCTGAAAATTTGAAAATTCTTAAAAAATTCGTCCAAAATCTTGATGTCTCCAATCTCTTGTTTTGTACGTTTTTTCCACGTGTCTTGACATCCAATGTATTCCTGCAATGTTTGGTGAAGATCTGAGTATGTAGTTTTTGACCTTATATGGAACCTCCTATCTGAAAATTTGAAAATTCTTAAAAGAATTTAACGAAACCTTGATGTCCCCAATCCTATGTTTTGTATGTTTTTTCCACGTGTCTTGACATACAATGTATCCCTGCAGAGTTTGGTGAAGATCTGAGTATGTAGTTTTTGACCTTATCTGGAACCTCCCATCTGAAAATTTGAA
The DNA here is from genome assembly GCF_977018435.1 of Lepisma saccharinum. Lineage (NCBI taxonomy): Eukaryota > Metazoa > Arthropoda > Insecta > Zygentoma > Lepismatidae > Lepisma > Lepisma saccharinum. Next base: position 30,775 of record NW_028143206.1, read on the forward strand.
AATTCCTAAAAAATCCGTCCAAAATCTTGTTGACCCGAATCTCTTGTTTTGTACGTTTTTTCCACGTGTCTTGACATCCAATGTATCCCTGCAAAGTTTGGTGAAGATCTGAGAATGTAGTTTTTGACCTTATCTGGAACCGCATTTCTGAAAATTTGAAAATTTTTAAAAAAATCGTCCAAAATCTTGATGTCTCCAATCTCTTGTTTTGTACGTTTTTTCCACGTGTCTTGACATCCAATGTATCCCTGCAAAGTTTGGTGAAGATCTGAGTATGTAGTTTTTGACCTTATATGGAACCTCCTATCTGAAAATTTGAAAATTCTTAAAAAATTCGTCCAAAATCTTGATGTCTCCAATCTCTTGTTTTGTACGTTTTTTCCACGTGTCTCGACCTCCAATGGATCCCTGCAAAGTTTGGTGAAGATCTGAGTATGTCGTTTTTGACCTTATCTGGAACCTCCCATCTGAAAATTTGAAAATTCTTAAAAAATTCGTCGAAAATCTTGATGTCTCCAATCTCTTGTTTTGTACGTTTTTTCCACGTGTCTTGACATGCAAAGTATTCCTGCAAAGTTTGGTGAAGATCTGAGTATGTAGTTTTTGACTTCATCTGGAACCTCCTATCTGAAAATTTGAAAATTCTTAAAAAATTCGTCCAAAATCTTGATGTCTCCAATCTCTTGTTTTGTACGTTTTTTCCACGTGTCTTGACATCCAATGTATCCCTGCAAAGTTTGGTGAAGATCTGAGTATGTAGTTTTTGACTTTATCTGGAACCTCCTATCTGAAAATTTGAAAATTCTTAAAAAATTCGTCCAAAATCTTGATGTCTCCAATCTCTTGTTTTGTACGTTTTTTCCACGTGTCTTGATATCCAATGTATCCCTGCAAAGTTTGGTGAAGATCTGAGTATGTCGTTTTTGACCTTATCTGGAACATCCTTTCTGAAAATTTGAAAATTGTTAAAAAATTCGTCCAAAATCTTGATGTCTCCAATCTCTTTTTTGTACGTTTTTTCCACGTGTCTTGACATCCAATGTATCCCTGCAAAGTTTGGTGAAGATCTGAGTATGTAGTTTTTGACCTTATCTGGAACCTCCCATCTGAAAATTTGAGAATTCTTGAAAAATTCGTCCAAAATTTTGATGTCTCCAATCTCTTGTTTTGTACGTTTTTTCCACGTGTCTTGACATCCAATGTATCCCTGCAAAGTTTGGTGAAGATCTGAGTATGTAGTTTTTGACCTTATCTGGAACCTCATATCTGAAAATTTGAGAATTCTTAAAAAATTCGTCCAAAATCTTGATGTCTCCAATCTCTTGTTTTGTACGTTTTTTCCACGTGTCTTGACATCCAATGTATCCCTGCAAAGTTTGGTGAAGATCTGAGTATGTCGTTTTTGACCTTATCTGGAACCTCCCATCTGAAAATTTGAAAATTCTTAAAAAATTCGTCGAAAATCTTGATGTCTCCAATCTTTTGTTTTGTACGTTTTTTCCACGTGTCTTGACATGCAAAGTATCCCTGCAACGATTGGTGAAGATCTGAGTATGTAGTTTTTGACCTTATCTGGAACCTCCTATCTGAAAATTTGAAAATTCTTCAAAAATTCGTCGAAAATCTTGATGTCTCCAATCTCTTGTTTTGTACGTTTTTTCCACGTGTCTTGACATCCAATGTATTCCTGCAATGTTTGGTGGAGATCTGAGTATGTAGTTTTAGACCTTATCTGGAACCTCCTATCTGAAAATTTGAAAATTCTTAAAAAATTCGTCCAAAATCTTGATGTCTCCAATCTCTTGTTTTGTACGTTTTTTCCACGTGTCTTGACATCCAATGTATCCCTGCAAAGTTTGGTGAAGATCTGAGTATGTAGTTTTTGACCTTATCTGGAACCTCCCATCTGAAAATTTGAAAATTCCTAAAAAATCCGTGCAAAATCTTGATGACCCCAATCTTTTGTTTTGTACGTTTTTTCCACGTGTCTTGACATCCAATGTATTCCTGCAATGTTTGGTGAAGATCTGAGTATGTAGTTTTTGACCTTATATGGAACCTCCTATCTGAAAATTTGAAAATTCTTAAAAAATTCGACCAAAATCTTGATGTTCCGAATCCTATGTTTTGTATGTTTTTTCCAAGTGTCTTGACATCCAATGTATCCATGCAAAGTTTGGTGAAGATCTGAGTATGTAGTTTTTGACCTTATATTGAACCTCCCATCTGAAAATTTGAAAATTCTTAAAAAATTCGTCCAAAATCTTGATGACCCCAATCTCTTGTTTTGTACGTTTTTTCCACGTGTCTTGACATCCAAAGTATCCCTGCAAAGTTTGGTGAAGATCTGAGTATGTAGTTTTTGACCTTATATGGAACCTCCTTTCTGAAAATTTGAGAATTCTTAAAAAATTCGTCCAAAATCTTGATGTCTCCAATCTCTTGTTTTGTACGTTTTTTCCACGTGTCTTGACATCCAATGTATCCATGCAAAGTTTGGTGAAGATCTGAGTATGTCGTTTTTGACCTTATCTGGAACCTCCCATCTGAAAATTTGAAAATTCTTAAAAAATCCGTGCAAAATCTTGATGACCCCAATCTCTTGTTTTGTACGTTTTTTCCACGTGTCTTGACATCCAATGTATCCATGCAAAGTTTGGTGAAGATCTGAGTATGTCGTTTTTGACCTTATCTGGAACCTCCCATCTGAAAATTTGAAAATTCTTAAAAAATTCGTCGAAAATCTTGATGTCTCCAATCTCTTGTTTTGTACGTTTTTTCCACGTGTCTTGACATGCAAAGTATCCCTGCAACGTTTGGTGAAGATCTGAGTATGTAGTTTTTGACCTTATCTGGAACCTCCTATCTGAAAATTTGAAAATTCTTAAAAAATTCGTCCAAAATCTTGATGTCTCCAATCTCTTGTTTTGTACGTTTTTTCCACGTGTCTTGACATCCAATGTATCCCTGCAATGTTTGGTGAAGATCTGAGTATGTAGTTTTTGACCTTATATGGAGCCTCCTATCTGAAAATTTGAAAATTCTTAAAAAATTCGTCCAAAATCTTGATGTCTCCAATCTCTTGTTTTGTACGTTCTTTCCACGTGTCTTGACATCCAATGTATCCCTGCAATGTTTGGTGAAGATCTGAGTATGTAGTTTTTGACCTTATATGGAACCTCCTATCTGAAAATTTGAAAATCCTTAAAAGAATTTAACAAAATCTTGATGTCCCCAATCCTATGTTTTGTATGTTTTTTCCACGTGTTTTGACATACAATGTATCCCTGCAGAGTTTGGTGAAGATCTGAGTATATAGTTTTTGACCTTATCTGGAACCTCCCATCTGAAAATTTGAAAATTCCTAAAAAATCCGTCCAAAATCTTGTTGACCCGAATCTCTTGTTTTGTACGTTTTTTCCACGTGTCTTGACATCCAATGTATCCCTGCAAAGTTTGGTGAAGATCTGAGTATGTAGTTTTTGACCTTATCTGGAACCGCATTTCTGAAAATTTGAAAATTCTTAAAAAATTCGTCCAAAATCTTGAAGTCTCCAATCTCTTGTTTTGTACGTTTTTTCCACGTGTCTCGACCTCCAATGGATCCCTGCAAAGTTTGGTGAAGATCTGAGTATGTCGTTTTTGACCTTATCTGGAACCTCCCATCTGAAAATTTGAAAATTCTTAAAAAATTCGTCGAAAATCTTGATGTCTCCGATCTCTTGTTTTGTACGTTTTTTCCACGTGTCTTGACATGCAAAGTTTTCCTGCAAAGTTTGGTGAAGATCTGAGTATGTAGTTTTTGACCTCATCTGGAACCTCCTATCTGAAAATTTGAAAATTCTTAAAAAATTCGTCCAAAATCTTGATGTCTCCAATCTCTTGTTTTGTACGTTTTTTCCACGTGTCTTGACATCCAATGTATCCCTGCAAAGTTTGGTGAAGATCTGAGTATGTAGTTTTTGACTTTATCTGGAACCTCCTATCTGAAAATTTGAAAATTCTTAAAAAATTCGTCCAAAATCTTGATGTCTCCAATCTCTTGTTTTGTACGTTTTTTCCACGTGTCTTGATATCCAATGTATCCCTGCAAAGTTTGGTGAAGATCTGAGTATGTCGTTTTTGACCTTATCTGGAACATCCTTTCTGAAAATTTGAAAATTGTTAAAAAATTCGTCCAAAATCTTGATGTCTCCAATCTCTTTTTTGTACGTTTTTTCCACGTGTCTTGACATCCAATGTATCCCTGCAAAGTTTGGTGAAGATCTGAGTATGTAGTTTTTGACCTTATCTGGAACCTCCCATCTGAAAATTTGAGAATTCTTGAAAAATTCGTCCAAAATTTTGATGTCTCCAATCTCTTGTTTTGTACGTTTTTTCCACGTGTCTTGACATCCAATGTATCCCTGCAAAGTTTGGTGAAGATCTGAGTATGTAGTTTTTGACCTTATCTGGAACCTCATATCTGAAAATTTGAGAATTCTTAAAAAATTCGTCCAAAATCTTGATGTCTCCAATCTCTTGTTTTGTACGTTTTTTCCACGTGTCTTGACATCCAATGTATCCATGCAAAGTTTGGTGAAGATCTGAGTATGTCGTTTTTGACCTTATCTGGAACCTCCCATCTGAAAATTTGAAAATTCTTAAAAAATTCGTCGAAAATCTTGATGTCTCCAATCTTTTGTTTTGTACGTTTTTTCCACGTGTCTTGACATGCAAAGTATCCCTGCAACGATTGGTGAAGATCTGAGTATGTAGTTTTTGACCTTATCTGGAACCTCCTATCTGAAAATTTGAAAATTCTTCAAAAATTCGTCGAAAATCTTGATGTCTCCAATCTCTTGTTTTGTACGTTTTTTCCACGTGTCTTGACATCCAATGTATTCCTGCAATGTTTGGTGGAGATCTGAGTATGTAGTTTTAGACCTTATCTGGAACCTCCTATCTGAAAATTTGAAAATTCTTAAAAAATTCGTCCAAAATCTTGATGTCTCCAATCTCTTGTTTTGTACGTTTTTTCCACGTGTCTTGACATCCAATGTATCCCTGCAAAGTTTGGTGAAGATCTGAGTATGTAGTTTTTGACCTTATCTGGAACCTCCCATCTGAAAATTTGAAAATTCCTAAAAAATCCGTGCAAAATCTTGATGACCCCAATCTTTTGTTTTGTACGTTTTTTCCACGTGTCTTGACATCCAATGTATTCCTGCAATGTTTGGTGAAGATCTGAGTATGTAGTTTTTGACCTTATATGGAACCTCCTATCTGAAAATTTGAAAATTCTTAAAAAATTCGACCAAAATCTTGATGTTCCGAATCCTATGTTTTGTATGTTTTTTCCAAGTGTCTTGACATCCAATGTATCCATGCAAAGTTTGGTGAAGATCTGAGTATGTAGTTTTTGACCTTATATTGAACCTCCCATCTGAAAATTTGAAAATTCTTAAAAAATTCGTCCAAAATCTTGATGACCCCAATCTCTTGTTTTGTACGTTTTTTCCACGTGTCTTGACATCCAAAGTATCCCTGCAAAGTTTGGTGAAGATCTGAGTATGTAGTTTTTGACCTTATATGGAACCTCCTTTCTGAAAATTTGAGAATTCTTAAAAAATTCGTCCAAAATCTTGATGTCTCCAATCTCTTGTTTTGTACGTTTTTTCCACGTGTCTTGACATCCAATGTATCCATGCAAAGTTTGGTGAAGATCTGAGTATGTCGTTTTTGACCTTATCTGGAACCTCCCATCTGAAAATTTGAAAATTCTTAAAAAATCCGTGCAAAATCTTGATGACCCCAATCTCTTGTTTTGTACGTTTTTTCCACGTGTCTTGATATCCAATGTATCCATGCAAAGTTTGGTGAAGATCTGAGTATGTCGTTTTTGACCTTATCTGGAACCTCCCATCTGAAAATTTGAAAATTCTTAAAAAATTCATCGAAAATCTTGATGTCTCCAATCTCTTGTTTTGTACGTTTTTTCCACGTGTCTTGACATGCAAAGTATCCCTGCAACGTTTGGTGAAGATCTGAGTATGTAGTTTTTGACCTTATCTGGAACCTCCTATCTGAAAATTTGAAAATTCTTAAAAAATTCGTCCAAAATCTTGATGTCTCCAATCTCTTGTTTTGTACGTTTTTTCCACGTGTCTTGACATCCAATGTATCCCTGCAATGTTTGGTGAAGATCTGAGTATGTAGTTTTTGACCTTATATGGAGCCTCCTATCTGAAAATTTGAAAATTCTTAAAAAATTCGTCCAAAATCTTGATGTCTCCAATCTCTTGTTTTGTACGTTCTTTCCACGTGTCTTGACATCCAATGTATCCCTGCAATGTTTGGTGAAGATCTGAGTATGTAGTTTTTGACCTTATATGGAACCTCCTATCTGAAAATTTGAAAATCCTTAAAAGAATTTAACAAAATCTTGATGTCCCCAATCCTATGTTTTGTATGTTTTTTCCACGTGTTTTGACATACAATGTATCCCTGCAGAGTTTGGTGAAGATCTGAGTATGTAGTTTTTGACCTTATCTGGAACCTCCCATCTGAAAATTTGAAAATTCCTAAAAAATCCGTCCAAAATCTTGTTGACCCGAATCTCTTGTTTTGTACGTTTTTTCCACGTGTCTTGACATCCAATGTATCCCTGCAAAGTTTGGTGAAGATCTGAGTATGTAGTTTTTGACCTTATCTGGAACCGCATTTCTGAAAATTTGAAAATTCTTAAAAAATTCGTCCAAAATCTTGATGTCTCCAATCTCTTGTTTTGTACGTTTTTTCCACGTGTCTCGACCTCCAATGGATCCCTGCAAAGTTTGGTGAAGATCTGAGTATGTCGTTTTTGACCTTATCTGGAACCTCCCATCTGAAAATTTGAAAATTCTTAAAAAATTCGTCGAAAATCTTGATGTCTCCGATCTCTTGTTTTGTACGTTTTTTCCACGTGTCTTGACATGCAAAGTATTCCTGCAAAGTTTGGTGAAGATCTGAGTATGTAGTTTTTGACCTCATCTGGAACCTCCTATCTGAAAATTTGAAAATTCTTAAAAAATTCGTCCAAAATCTTGATGTCTCCAATCTCTTGTTTTGTACGTTTTTTCCACGTGTCTTGACATCCAATGTATCCCTGCAAAGTTTGGTGAAGATCTGAGTATGTAGTTTTTGACTTTATCTGGAACCTCCTATCTGAAAATTTGAAAATTCTTAAAAAATTCGTCCAAAATCTTGATGTCTCCAATCTCTTGTTTTGTACGTTTTTTCCACGTGTCTTGATATCCAATGTATCCCTGCAAAGTTTGGTGAAGATCTGAGTATGTCGTTTTTGACCTTATCTGGAACATCCTTTCTGAAAATTTGAAAATTGTTAAAAAATTCGTCCAAAATCTTGATGTCTCCAATCTCTTTTTTGTACGTTTTTTCCACGTGTCTTGACATCCAAGGTATCCCTGCAAAGTTTGGTGAAGATCTGAGTATGTAGTTTTTGACCTTATCTGGAACCTCCCATCTGAAAATTTGAAAATTCTTAAAAAATTCGACCAAAATCTTGATGTCTCCAATCTTTTGTTTTGTACGTTTTTTCCACGTGTCTTGACACATAATGTATCCATGCAAAGTTTGGTGAAGATCTGAGTATGTAGTTTTTGACCTTATATGGAACCTCCTATCTGAAAATTTGAAAATTCTTAAAAAATTCGTCCAAAATCTTGATGTCTCCAATCTCTTGTTTTGTACGTTTTTTCCACGTGTCTTGACATCCAATGTATCCCTGCAAAGTTTGGTGAAGATCTGAGTATGTAGTTTTTGACCTTATCTGGAACCTCCCATCTGAAAATTTGAAAATTCCTAAAAAATCCGTGCAAAATCTTGATGACCCCAATCTCTTGTTTTGTACGTTTTTTCCACGTGTCTTGACATCCAATGTATTCCTGCAATGTTTGGTGAAGATCTGAGTATGTAGTTTTTGACCTTATATGGAACCTCCTATCTGAAAATTTGAAAATTCTTAAAAAATTCGACCAAAATCTTGATGTTCCGAATCCTATGTTTTGTATGTTTTTTCCACGTGTCTTGACATCCAATGTATCCATGCAAAGTTTGGTGAAGATCTGAGTATGTAGTTTTTGACCTTATATTGAACCTCCCATCTGAAAATTTGAAAATTCTTAAAAAATTCGTCCAAAATCTTGATGACCCCAATCTCTTGTTTTGTACGTTTTTTCCACGTGTCTTGACATCCAAAGTATCCCTGCAAAGTTTGGTGAAGATCTGAGTATGTAGTTTTTGACCTTATATGGAACCTCCTTTCTGAAAATTTGAGAATTCTTAAAAAATTCGTCCAAAATCTTGATGTCTCCAATCTCTTGTTTTGTACGTTTTTTCCACGTGTCTTGACATCCAATGTATCCATGCAAAGTTTGGTGAAGATCTGAGTATGTCGTTTTTGACCTTATCTGGAACCTCCCATCTGAAAATTTGAAAATTCTTAAAAAATTCGTCGAAAATCTTGATGTCTCCAATCTTTTGTTTTGTACGTTTTTTCCACGTGTCTTGACATGCAAAGTATCCCTGCAACGTTTGGTGAAGATCTGAGTATGTAGTTTTTGACCTTATCTGGAACCTCCTATCTGAAAATTTGAAAATTCTTCAAAAATTCGTCGAAAATCTTGATGTCTCCAATCTCTTGTTTTGTACGTTTTTTCCACGTGTCTTGACATCCAATGTATTCCTGCAATGTTTGGTGGAGATCTGAGTATGTAGTTTTAGACCTTATCTGGAACCTCCCATCTGAAAATTTGAAAATTCTTCAAAAATTCGTCCAAAATCTTGATGTCTCCAATCTCTTGTTTTGTACGTTTTTTCTACGTGTCTCGACCTCCAATGGATCCCTGCAAAGTTTGGTGAAGATCTGAGTATGTCGTTTTTGACCTTATCTGGAACATCCTTTCTGAAAATTTGAAAATTCTTAAAAAATTCGTCGAAAATCTTGATGTCTCCAATCTCTTGTTTTGTACGTTTTTTCCACGTGTCTTGACATCCAATGTATCCCTGCAAAGTTTGTTGAAGATCTGAGTATGTAGTTTTTGACCTTATATGGAACCTCCTATCTGAAAATTTGAAAATTCTTAAAAAATTCGTCCAAAAACTTGATGTCTCCAATCTCTTGTTTTGTACGTTTTTTCCACGTGTCTCGACCTCCAATGGATCCCTGCAAAGTTTGGTGAAGATCTGAGTATGTCGTTTTTGACCTTATCTGGAACCTCCCATCTGAAAATTTGAAAATTCTTAAAAAATTCGTCGAAAATCTTGATGTCTCCGATCTCTTGTTTTGTACGTTTTTTCCACGTGTCTTGACATGCAAAGTATTCCTGCAAAGTTTGGTGAAGATCTGAGTATGTAGTTTTTGACCTCATCTGGAACCTCCCATCTGAAAATTTGAAAATTCTTAAAAAATTCGTCCAAAATCTTGATGTCTCCAATCTCTTGTTTTGTACGTTTTTTCCACGTGTCTTGACATCCAATGTATCCCTGCAATGTTTGGTGAAGATCTGAGTATGTAGTTTTTGACCTTATCTGGAACCTCCCATCTGAAAATTTGAAAATTCCTAAAAAATCCGTCCAAAATCTTGATGACCCCAATCTCTTGTTTTGTACTTTTTTTCCACGTGTCTTGACATCCAATGTATCCCTGCAAAGTTTGGTGAAGATCTGAGTATGTAGTTTTTGATCTTATCTGGAACCTCCTATCTGAAAATTTGAAAATTCTTAAAAAATTCATCCAAAATCTTGATGTCTCCAATCTCTTGTTTTGTACGTTTTTTCCACGTGTCTTGATATCCAATGTATCCCTGCAAAGTTTGGTGAAGATCTGAGTATGTTGTTTTTGACCTTATCTGGAACATCCTTTCTGAAAATTTGAAAATTGTTAAAAAATTCGTCCAAAATCTTGATGTCTCCTATCTCTTGTTTTGTACGTTTTTTCCACGTGTCTTGACATCCAATGTATCCCTGCAAAGTTTGGTGAAGATCTGAGTATGTAGTTTTTGACCTTATCTGGAACCTCCCATCTGAAAATTTGAAAATTCTTAAAAAATTCGACCAATATCTTGATGTCTCCAATCTCTTGTTTTGTACGTTTTTTCCACGTGTCTTGACACATAATGTATCCATGCAAAGTTTGGTGAAGATCTGAGTATGTAGTTTTTGACCTTATATGGAACCTCCTATCTGAAAATTTAAAAATTCTTAAAAAATTCGTCCAAAATCTTGATGTCTCCAATCTCTTGTTTTGTACGTTTTTTCCTCGTGTCTTGACATCCAATGTATCCCTGCAAAGTTTGGTGAAGATCTGAGTATGTAGTTTTTGACCTTATCTGGAACCTCCCATCTGAAAATTTGAAAATTCTTAAAAAATTCGACCAAAATCTTGATGTCTCCAATCTTTTGTTTTGTACGTTTTTTCCACGTGTCTTGACACATAATGTATCCATGCAAAGTTTGGTGAAGATCTGAGTATGTAGTTTTTGACCTTATATGGAACCTCCTATCTGAAAATTTGAAAATTCTTAAAAAATTCGTCCAAAATCTTGATGTCTCCAATCTCTTGTTTTGCACGTTTTTTCCACGTGTCTTGACATCCAATGTATCCCTGCAAAGTTTGGTGAAGATCTGAGTATGTAGTTTTTGACCTTATCTGGAACCTCCCATCTGAAAATTTGAAAATTCCTAAAAAATCCGTGCAAAATCTTGATGACCCCAATCTCTTGTTTTGTACGTTTTTTCCACGTGTCTTGACATCCAATGTATTCCTGCAATGTTTGGTGAAGATCTGAGTATGTAGTTTTTGACCTTATATGGAACCTCCTATCTGAAAATTTGAAAATTCTTAAAAAATTCGACCAAAATCTTGATGTTCCGAATCCTATGTTTTGTATGTTTTTTCCACGTGTCTTGACATCCAATGTATCCATGCAAAGTTTGGTGAAGATCTGAGTATGTAGTTTTTGACCTTATATTGAACCTCCCATCTGAAAATTTGAAAATTCTTAAAAAATTCGTCCAAAATCTTGATGACCCCAATCTCTTGTTTTGTACGTTTTTTCCACGTGTCTTGACATCCAAAGTATCCCTGCAAAGTTTGGTGAAGATCTGAGTATGTAGTTTTTGACCTTATATGGAACCTCCTTTCTGAAAATTTGAGAATTCTTAAAAAATTCGTCCAAAATCTTGATGTCTCCAATCTCTTGTTTTGTACGTTTTTTCAACGTGTCTTGACATCCAATGTATCCCTGCAATGTTTGGTGAAGATCTGAGTATGTAGTTTTTGACCTTATATGGAGCCTCCTATCTGAAAATTTGAAAATTCTTAAAAAATTCGTCCAAAATCTTGACGTCTCCAATCTCTTGTTTTGTACGTTTTTTCCACGTGTCTCGACCTCCAATGGATCCCTGCAAAGTTTGGTGAAGATCTGAGTATGTCGTTTTTGACCTTATCTGCAACCTCCCATCTGAAAATTTGAAAATTCTTAAAAAATTCGTCGAAAATCTTGATGTCTCCGATCTCTTGTTTTGTACGTTTTTTCCACGTGTCTTGACATGCAAAGTATTCCTGCAAAGTTTGGTGAAGATCTGAGTATGTAGTTTTTGACCTCATCTGGAACCTCCTATCTGAAAATTTGAAAATTCTTAAAAAATTCGTCCAAAATCTTGATGTCTCCAATCTCTTGTTTTGTACGTTTTTTCCACGTGTCTTGATATCCAATGTATCCCTGCAAAGTTTGGTGAAGATCTGAGTATGTAGTTTTTGACCTTATCTGGAACCTCCCATCTGAAAATTTGAAAATTCCTAAAAAATCCGTGCAAAATCTTGATGACCCCAATCTCTTGTTTTGTATGTTTTTTCCACGTGTCTTGACATCCAATGTATCCATGCAAAGTTTGGTGAAGATCTGAGTATGTAGTTTTTGACCTTATATTGAACCTCCCATCTGAAAATTTGAAAATTCTTAAAAAATTCGTCCAAAATCTTGATGACCCCAATCTCTTGTTTTGTACGTTTTTTCCACGTGTCTTGACATCCAAAGTATCCTTGCAAAATTTGGTGAAGATCTGAGTATGTAGTTTTTGACCTTATATGGAACCTCCTTTCTGAAAATTTGAGAATTCTTAAAAAATTCGTCCAAAATCTTGATGTCTCCAATCTCTTGTTTTGTACGTTTTTTCCACGTGTCTTGACATCCAATGTATCCATGCAAAGTTTGGTGAAGATCTGAGTATGTCGTTTTTGACCTTATCTGGAACCTCCCATCTGAAAATTTGAAAATTCTTAAAAAATTCGTCGAAAATCTTGATGTCTCCAATCTTTTGTTTTGTACGTTTTTTCCACGTGTCTTGACATGCAAAGTATCCCTGCAACGTTTGGTGAAGATCTGAGTATGTAGTTTTTGACCTTATCTGGAACCTCCTATCTGAAAATTTGAAAATTCTTCAAAAATTCGTCGAAAATCTTGATGTCTCCAATCTCTTGTTTTGTACGTTTTTTCCACGTGTCTTGACATCCAATGTATTCCTGCAATGTTTGGTGGAGATCTGAGTATGTAGTTTTAGACCTTATCTGGAACCTCCTATCTGAAAATTTGAAAATTCTTCAAAAATTCGTCCAAAATCTTGATGTCTCCAATCTCTTGTTTTGTACGTTTTTTCCACGTGTCTCGACCTCCAATGGATCCCTGCAAAGTTTGGTGAAGATCTGAGTATGTCGTTTTTGACCTTATCTGGAACATCCTTTCTGAAAATTTGAAAATTCTTAAAAAATTCGTCGAAAATCTTGATGTCTCCAATCTCTTGTTTTGTACGTTTTTTCCACGTGTCTTGACATCCAATGTATCCCTGCAAAGTTTGGTGAAGATCTGAGTATGTAGTTTTTGACCTTATATGGAACCTCCTATCTGAAAATTTGAAAATTCTTAAAAAATTCGTCCAAAATCTTGATGTCTCCAATCTCTTGTTTTGTACGTTTTTTCCACGTGTCTCGACCTCCAATGGATCCCTGCAAAGTTTGGTGAAGATCTGAGTATGTCGTTTTTGACCTTATCTGGAACCTCCCATCTGAAAATTTGAAAATTCTTAAAAAATTCGTCGAAAATCTTGATGTCTCCGATCTCTTGTTTTGTACGTTTTTTCCACGTGTCTTGACATGCAAAGTATTCCTGCAAAGTTTGGTGAAGATCTGAGTATGTAGTTTTTGACCTCATCTGGAACCTCCTATCTGAAAATTTGAAAATTCTTAAAAAATTCGTCCAAAATCTTGATGTCTCCAATCTCTTGTTTTGTACGTTTTTTCCACGTGTCTTGACATCCAATGTATCCCTGCAATGTTTTGTGAAGATCTGAGTATGTAGTTTTTGACCTTATCTGGAACCTCCCATCTGAAAATTTGAAAATTCCTAAAAAATCCGTCCAAAATCTTGATGACCCCAATCTCTTGTTTTGTACTTTTTTTCCACGTGTCTTGACATCCAATGTATCCCTGCAAAGTTTGGTGAAGATCTGAGTATGTAGTTTTTGATCTTATCTGGAACCTCCTATCTGAAAATTTGAAAATTCTTAAAAAATTCGTCCAAAATCTTGATGTCTCCAATCTCTTGTTTTGTACGTTTTTTCCACGTGTCTTGACATCCAATGTATTCCTGCAATGTTTGGTGAAGATCTGAGTATGTAGTTTTTGACCTTATATGGAACCTCCTATCTGAAAATTTGAAAATTCTTAAAAAAATCGACCAAAATCTTGATGTTCCGAATCCTATGTTTTGTATGTTTTTTCCACGTGTCTTGACATCCAATGTATCCATGCAAAGTTTGGTGAAGATCTGAGTATGTAGTTTTTGACCTTATATTGAACCTCCCATCTGAAAATTTGAAAATTCTTAAAAAATTCGTCCAAAATCTTGATGACCCCAATCTCTTGTTTTGTACGTTTTTTCCACGTGTCTTGACATCCAAAGTATCCCTGCAAAGTTTGGTGAAGATCTGAGTATGTAGTTTTTGACCTTATATGGAACCTCCTTTCTGAAAATTTGAGAATTCTTAAAAAATTCGTCCAAAATCTTGATGTCTCCAATCTCTTGTTTTGTACGTTTTTTCCACGTGTCTTGACATCCAATGTATCCATGCAAAGTTTGGTGAAGATCTGAGTATGTCGTTTTTGACCTTATCTGGAACCTCCCATCTGAAAATTTGAAAATTCTTAAAAAATTCGTCGAAAATCTTGATGTCTCCAATCTCTTGTTTTGTACGTTTTTTCCACGTGTCTTGACATGCAAAGTATCCCTGCAACGTTTGGTGAAGATCTGAGTATGTAGTTTTTGACCTTATCTGGAACCTCCTATCTGAAAATTTGAAAATTCTTAAAAAATTCGTCCAAAATCTTGATGTCTCCAATCTCTTGTTTTGTACGTTTTTTCCACGTGTCTTGACATCCAATGTATCCCTGCAATGTTTGGTGAAGATCTGAGTATGTAGTTTTTGACCTTATATGGAGCCTCCTATCTGAAAATTTGAAAATTCTTAAAAAATTCGTCCAAAATCTTGATGTCTCCAATCTCTTGTTTTGTACGTTCTTTCCACGTGTCTTGACATCCAATGTATCCCTGCAATGTTTGGTGAAGATCTGAGTATGTAGTTTTTGACCTTATATGGAACCTCCTATCTGAAAATTTGAAAATTCTTAAAAGAATTTAACAAAATCTTGATGTCCCCAATCCTATGTTTTGTATGTTTTTTCCACGTGTCTTGACATACAATGTATCCCTGCAGAGTTTGGTGAAGATCTGAGTATGTAGTTTTTGACCTTATCTGGAACCTCCCATCTGAAAATTTGAAAATTCCTAAAAAATCCGTCCAAAATCTTGTTGACCCGAATCTCTTGTTTTGTACGTTTTTTCCACGTGTCTTGACATCCAATGTATCCCTGCAAAGTTTGGTGAAGATCTGAGTATGTAGTTTTTGACCTTATCTGGAACCGCATTTCTGAAAATTTGAAAATTTTTAAAAAAATCGTCCAAAATCTTGATGTCTCCAATCTCTTGTTTTGTACGTTTTTTCCACGTGTCTTGACATCCAATGTATCCCTGCAAAGTTTGGTGAAGATCTGAGTATGTAGTTTTTGACCTTATATGGAACCTCCTATCTGAAAATTTGAAAATTCTTAAAAAATTCGTCCAAAATCTTGATGTCTCCAATCTCTTGTTTTGTACGTTTTTTCCACGTGTCTCGACCTCCAATGGATCCCTGCAAAGTTTGGTGAAGATCTGAGTATGTCGTTTTTGACCTTATCTGGAACCTCCCATCTGAAAATTTGAAAATTCTTAAAAAATTCGTCGAAAATCTTGATGTCTCCGATCTCTTGTTTTGTACGTTTTTTCCACGTGTCTTGACATGCAAAGTATTCCTGCAAAGTTTGGTGAAGATCTGAGTATGTAGTTTTTGACCTCATCTGGAACCTCCTATCTGAAAATTTGAAAATTCTTAAAAAATTCGTCCAAAATCTTGATGTCTCCAATCTCTTGTTTTGTACGTTTTTTCCACGTGTCTTGACATCCAATGTATCCCTGCAAAGTTTGGTGAAGATCTGAGTATGTAGTTTTTGACCTTATCTGGAACCTCCTATCTGAAAATTTGAAAATTCTTAAAAAATTCGTCCAAAATCTTGATGTCTCCAATCTCTTCTTTTGTACGTTTTTTCCACGTGTCTTGATATCCAATGTATCCCTGCAAAGTTTGGTGAAGATCTGAGTATGTCGTTTTTGACCTTATCTGGAACATCCTTTCTGAAAATTTGAAAATTGTTAAAAAATTCGTCCAAAATCTTGATGTCTCCAATCTCTTTTTTGTACGTTTTTTCCACGTGTCTTGACATCCAATGTATCCCTGCAAAGTTTGGTGAAGATCTGAGTATGTAGTTTTTGACCTTATCTGGAACCTCCCATCTGAAAATTTGAAAATTCTTAAAAAATTCGACCAAAATCTTGATGTCTCCAATCTTTTGTTTTGTACGTTTTTTCCACGTGTCTTGACACATAATGTATCCATGCAAAGTTTGGTGAAGATCTGAGTATGTAGTTTTTGACCTTATATGGAACCTCCTATCTGAAAATTTGAAAATTCTTAAAAAATTCGTCCAAAATCTTGATGTCTCCAATCTCTTGTTTTGTACGTTTTTTCCACGTGTCTTGACATCCAATGTATCCCTGCAAAGTTTGGTGAAGATCTGAGTATGTAGTTTTTGACCTTATCTGGAACCTCCCATCTGAAAATTTGAAAATTCCTAAAAAATCCGTGCAAAATCTTGATGACCCCAATCTCTTGTTTTGTACGTTTTTTCCACGTGTCTTGACATCCAATGTATTCCTGCAATGTTTGGTGAAGATCTGAGTATGTAGTTTTTGACCTTATATGGAACCTCCTATCTGAAAATTTGAAAATTCTTAAAAAATTCGACCAAAATCTTGATGTTCCGAATCCTATGTTTTGTATGTTTTTTCCACGTGTCTTGACATCCAATGTATCCATGCAAAGTTTGGTGAAGATCTGAGTATGTAGTTTTTGACCTTATATTGAACCTCCCATCTGAAAATTTGAAAATTCTTAAAAAATTCGTCCAAAATCTTGATGTCCCCAATCTCTTGTTTTGTACGTTTTTTCCACGTGTCTTGACATCCAAAGTATCCCTGCAAAGTTTGGTGAAGATCTGAGTATGTAGTTTTTGACCTTATATGGAACCTCCTTTCTGAAAATTTGAGAATTCTTAAAAAATTCGTCCAAAATCTTGATGTCTCCAATCTCTTGTTTTGTACGTTTTTTCCACGTGTCTTGACATCCAATGTATCCATGCAAAGTTTGGTGAAGATCTGAGTATGTCGTTTTTGACCTCATCTGGAACCTCCCATCTGAAAATTTGAAAATTCTTAAAAAATTCGTCGAAAATCTTGATGTCTCCAATCTTTTGTTTTGTACGTTTTTTCCACGTGTCTTGACATGCAAAGTATCCCTGCAACGTTTGGTGAAGATCTGAGTATGTAGTTTTTGACCTTATCTGGAACCTCCTATCTGAAAATTTGAAAATTCTTCAAAAATTCGTCGAAAATCTTGATGTCTCCAATCTCTTGTTTTGTACGTTTTTTCCACGTGTCTTGACATCCAATGTATTCCTGCAATGTTTGGTGGAGATCTGAGTATGTAGTTTTAGACCTTATCTGGAACCTCCTATCTGAAAATTTGAAAATTCTTAAAAAATTCGTCCAAAATCTTGATGTCTCCAATCTCTTGTTTTGTACGTTTTTTCCACGTGTCTTGACATCCAATGTATCCCTGCAAAGTTTGGTGAAGATCTGAGTATGTAGTTTTTGACCTTATCTGGAACCTCCCATCTGAAAATTTGAAAATTCCTAAAAAATCCGTGCAAAATCTTGATGACCCCAATCTCTTGTTTTGTACGTTTTTTCCACGTGTCTTGACATCCAATGTATTCCTGCAATGTTTGGTGAAGATCTGAGTATGTAGTTTTTGACCTTATATGGAACCTCCTATCTGAAAATTTGAAAATTCTTAAAAAATTCGACCAAAATCTTGATGTTCCGAATCCTATGTTTTGTATGTTTTTTCCACGTGTCTTGACATCCAATGTATCCATGCAAAGTTTGGTGAAGATCTGAGTATGTAGTTTTTGACCTTATATTGAACCTCCCATCTGAAAATTTGAAAATTCTTAAAAAATTCGTCCAAAATCTTGATGACCCCAATCTCTTGTTTTGTACGTTTTTTCCACGTGTCTTGACATCCAAAGTATCCCTGCAAAGTTTGGTGAAGATCTGAGTATGTAGTTTTTGACCTTATATGGAACCTCCTTTCTGAAAATTTGAGAATTCTTAAAAAATTCGTCCAAAATCTTGATGTCTCCAATCTCTTGTTTTGTACGTTTTTTCCACGTGTCTTGACATCCAATGTATCCATGCAAAGTTTGGTGAAGATCTGAGTATGTCGTTTTTGACCTTATCTGGAACCTCCCATCTGAAAATTTGAAAATTCTTAAAAAATCCGTGCAAAATCTTGATGACCCCAATCTCTTGTTTTGTACGTTTTTTCCACGTGTCTTGACATCCAATGTATCCATGCAAAGTTTGGTGAAGATCTGAGTATGTCGTTTTTGACCTTATCTGGAACCTCCCATCTGAAAATTTGAAAATCCTTAAAAAATTCGACCAATATCTTGATGTCTCCAATCTCTTGTTTTGTACGTTTTTTCCACGTGTCTTGACACATAATGTATCCATGCAAAGTTTGGTGAAGATCTGAGTATGTAGTTTTTGACCTTATCTGGAACCTCCTATCTGAAAATTTAAAAATTCTTAAAAAATTCGTCCAAAATCTTGATGTCTCCAATCTCTTGTTTTGTACGTTTTTTCCACGTGTCTTGACATCCAATGTATCCCTGCAAAGTTTGGTGAAGATCTGAGTATGTAGTTTTTGACCTTATCTGGAACCTCCCATCTGAAAATTTGAAAATTCTTAAAAAATTCGACCAAAATCTTGATGTCTCCAATCTTTTGTTTTGTACGTTTTTCCACGTGTCTTGACACATAATGTATACATGCAAAGTTTGGTGAAGATCTGAGTATGTAGTTTTTGACCTTATATGGAACCTCCTATCTGAAAATTTGAAAATTCTTAAAAAATTCGTCCAAAATCTTGATGTCTCCAATCTCTTGTTTTGTACGTTTTTTCCACGTGTCTTGACATCCAATGTATCCCTGCAAAGTTTGGTGAAGATCTGAGTATGTAGTTTTTGACCTTATCTGGAACCTCCCATCTGAAAATTTGAAAATTCCTAAAAAATCCGTGCAAAATCTTGATGACCCCAATCTCTTGTTTTGTACGTTTTTTCCACGTGTCTTGACATCCAATGTATTCCTGCAATGTTTGGTGAAGATCTGAGTATGTAGTTTTTGACCTTATATGGAACCTCCTATCTGAAAATTGGAAAATTCTTAAAAAATTCGACCAAAATCTTGATGTTCCGAATCCTATGTTTTGTATGTTTTTTCCACGTGTCTTGACATCCAATGTATCCATGCAAAGTTTGGTGAAGATCTGAGTATGTAGTTTTTGACCTTATATTGAACCTCCCATCTGAAAATTTGAAAATTCTTAAAAAATTCGTCCAAAATCTTGATGACCCCAATCTCTTGTTTTGTACGTTTTTTCCACGTGTCTTGACATCCAAAGTATCCCTGCAAAGTTTGGTGAAGATCTGAGTATGTAGTTTTTGACCTTATATGGAACCTCCTTTCTGAAAATTTGAGAATTCTTAAAAAATTCGTCCAAAATCTTGATGTCTCCAATCTCTTGTTTTGTACGTTTTTTCCACGTGTCTTGACATCCAATGTATCCCTGCAATGTTTGGTGAAGATCTGAGTATGTAGTTTTTGACCTTTATGGAGCCTCCTATCTGAAAATTTGAAAATTCTTAAAAAATTCGTCCAAAATCTTGACGTCTCCAATCTCTTGTTTTGTACGTTTTTTCCACGTGTCTCGACCTCCAATGGATCCCTGCAAAGTTTGGTGAAGATCTGAGTATGTCGTTTTTGACCTTATCTGGAACCTCCCATCTGAAAATTTGAAAATTCTTAAAAAATTCGTCGAAAATCTTGATGTCTCCGATCTCTTGTTTTGTACGTTTTTTCCACGTGTCTTGACATGCAAAGTATTCCTGCAAAGTTTGGTGAAGATCTGAGTATGTAGTTTTTGACCTCATCTGGAACCTCCTATCTGAAAATTTGAAAATTCTTAAAAAATTCGTCCAAAATCTTGATGTCTCCAATCTCTTGTTTTGTACGTTTTTTCCACGTGTCTTGACATCCAATGTATCCCTGCAAAGTTTGGTGAAGATCTGAGTATGTAGTTTTTGACCTTATCTGGAACCTCCTATCTGAAAATTTGAAAATTCTTAAAAAATTCGTCCAAAATCTTGATGTCTCCAATCTCTTGTTTTGTACGTTTTTTCCACGTGTCTTGATATCCAATGTATCCCTGCAAAGTTTGGTGAAGATCTGAGTATGTCGTTTTTGACCTTATCTGGAACATCCTTTCTGAAAATTTGAAAATTGTTAAAAAATTCGTCCAAAATCTTGATGTCTCCAATCTCTTGTTTTGTACGTTTTTTCCACGTGTCTTGACATCCAATGTATCCCTGCAATGTTTGGTGGAGATCTGAGTATGTAGTTTTAGACCTTATCTGGAACCTCCTATCTGAAAATTTGAAAATTCTTCAAAAATTCGTCCAAAATCTTGATGTCTCCAATCTCTTGTTTTGTACGTTTTTTCCACGTGTCTCGACCTCCAATGGATCCCTGCAAAGTTTGGTGAAGATCTGAGTATGTCGTTTTTGACCTTATCTGGAACATCCTTTCTGAAAATTTGAAAATTCTTAAAAAATTCGTCGAAAATCTTGATGTCTCCAATCTCTTGTTTTGTACGTTTTTTCCACGTGTCTTGACATCCAATGTATCCCTGCAAAGTTTGGTGAAGATCTGAGTATGTAGTTTTTGACCTTATATGGAACCTCCTATCTGAAAATTTGAAAATTCTTAAAAAATTCGTCCAAAATCTTGATGTCTCCAATCTCTTGTTTTGTACGTTTTTTCCACGTGTATCGACCTCCAATGGATCCCTGCAAAGTTTGGTGAAGATCTGAGTATGTCGTTTTTGACCTTATCTGGAACCTCCCATCTGAAAATTTGAAAATTCTTAAAAAATTCGTCGAAAATCTTTATGTCTCCGATCTCTTGTTTTGTACGTTTTTTCCACGTGTCTTGACATGCAAAGTATTCCTGCAAAGTTTGGTGAAGATCTGAGTATGTAGTTTTTGACCTCATCTGGAACCTCCTATCTGAAAATTTGAAAATTCTTAAAAAATTCGTCCAAAATCTTGATGTCTCCAATCTCTTGTTTTGTACGTTTTTTCCACGTGTCTTGACATCCAATGTATCCCTGCAATGTTTGGTGAAGATCTGAGTATGTAGTTTTTGACCTTATCTGGAACCTCCCATCTGAAAATTTGAAAATTCCTAAAAAATCCGTCCAAAATCTTGATGACCCCAATCTCTTGTTTTGTACTTTTTTTCCACGTGTCTTGACATCCAATGTATCCCTGCAAAGTTTGGTGAAGATCTGAGTATGTAGTTTTTGATCTTATCTGGAACCTCCTATCTGAAAATTTGAAAATTCTTAAAAAATTCGTCCAAAATCTTGATGTCTCCAATCTCTTGTTTTGTACGTTTTTTCCACGTGTCTTGATATCCAATGTATCCCTGCAAAGTTTGGTGAAGATCTGAGTATGTTGTTTTTGACCTTATCTGGAACATCCTTTCTGAAAATTTGAAAATTGTTAAAAAATTCGTCCAAAATCTTGATGTCTCCTATCTCTTGTTTTGTACGTTTTTCCACGTGTCTTGACATCCAATGTATCCCTGCAAAGTTTGGTGAAGATCTGAGTATGTAGTTTTTGACCATATCTGGAACCTCCCATCTGAAAATTTGAAAATTCTTAAAAAATTCGACCAATATCTTGATGTCTCCAATCTCTTGTTTTGTACGTTTTTTCCACGTGTCTTGACACATAATGTATCCATGCAAAGTTTGGTGAAGATCTGAGTATGTAGTTTTTGACCTTATATGGAACCTCCTATCTGAAAATTTAAAAATTCTTAAAAAATTCGTCCAAAATCTTGATGTCTCCAATCTCTTGTTTTGTACGTTTTTTCCACGTGTCTTGACATCCAATGTATCCCTGCAAAGTTTGGTGAAGATCTGAGTATGTAGTTTTTGACCTTATCTGGAACCTCCCATCTGAAAATTTGAAAATTCTTAAAAAATTCGACCAAAATCTTGATGTCTCCAATCTTTTGTTTTGTACGTTTTTTCCACGTGTCTTGACACATAATGTATCCATGCAAAGTTTGGTGAAGATCTGAGTATGTAGTTTTTGACCTTATATGGAACCTCCTATCTGAAAATTTGAAAATTCTTAAAAAATTCGTCCAAAATCTTGATGTCTCCAATCTCTTGTTTTGTACGTTTTTTCCACGTGTCTTGACATCCAATGTATCCCTGCAAAGTTTGGTGAAGATCTGAGTATGTAGTTTTTGACCTTATCTGGAACCTCCCATCTGAAAATTTGAAAATTCCTAAAAAATCCGTGCAAAATCTTGATGACCCCAATCTCTTGTTTTGTACGTTTTTTCCACGTGTCTTGACATCCAATGTATTCCTGCAATGTTTGGTGAAGATCTGAGTATGTAGTTTTTGACCTTATATGGAACCTCCTATCTGAAAATTTGAAAATTCTTAAAAAATTCGACCAAAATCTTGATGTTCCGAATCCTATGTTTTGTATGTTTTTTCCACGTGTCTTGACATCCAATGTATCCATGCAAAGTTTGGTGAAGATCTGAGTATGTAGTTTTTGACCTTATATTGAACCTCCCATCTGAAAATTTGAAAATTCTTAAAAAATTCGTCCAAAATCTTGATGACCCCAATCTCTTGTTTTGTACGTTTTTTCCACGTGTCTTGACATCCAAAGTATCCCTGCAAAGTTTGGTGAAGATCTGAGTATGTAGTTTTTGACCTTATATGGAACCTCCTATCTGAAAATTTGAGAATTCTTAAAAAATTCGTCCAAAATCTTGATGTCTCCAATCTCTTGTTTTGTACGTTTTTTCCACGTGTCTTGACATCCAATGTATCCATGCAAACTTTGGTGAAGATCTGAGTATGTCGTTTTTGACCTTATCTGGAACCTCCCATCTGAAAATTTGAAAATTCTTAAAAAATTCGTCGAAAATCTTGATGTCTCCAATCTTTTGTTTTGTACGTTTTTTCCACGTGTCTTGACATGCAAAGTATCCCTGCAACGTTTGGTGAAGATCTGAGTATGTAGTTTTTGACCTTATATGGAACCTCCTATCTGAAAATTTGAAAATTCTTCAAAAATTCGTCGAAAATCTTGATGTCTCCAATCTCTTGTTTTGTACGTTTTTTCCACGTGTCTTGACATCCAATGTATCCCTGCAATGTTTGGTGGAGATCTGAGTATGTAGTTTTAGACATTATCTGGAACGTCCTATCTGAAAATTTGAAAATTCTTCAAAAATTCGTCCAAAATCTTGATGTCTCCAATCTCTTGTTTTGTACGTTTTTTCCACGTGTCTCGACCTCCAATGGATCCCTGCAAAGTTTGGTGAAGATCTGAGTATGTCGTTTTTGACCTTATCTGGAACATCCTTTCTGAAAATTTGAAAATTCTTAAAAAATTCGTCGAAAATCTTGATGTCTCCAATCTCTTGTTTTGTACGTTTTTTCCACGTGTCTTGACATCCAATGTATCCCTGCAAAGTTTGGTGAAGATCTGAGTATGTAGTTTTTGACCTTATATGGAACCTCCTATCTGAAAATTTGAAAATTCTTAAAAAAATTCGTCCAAAATCTTGATGTCTCCAATCTCTTGTTTTGTACGTTTTTTCCACGTGTCTCGACCTCCAATGGATCCCTGCAAAGTTTGGTGAAGATCTGAGTATGTCGTTTTTGACCTTATCTGGAACCTCCCATCTGAAAATTTGAAAATTCTTAAAAAATTCGTCGAAAATCTTGATGTCTCCGATCTCTTGTTTTGTACGTTTTTTCCACGTGTCTTGACATGCAAAGTATTCCTGCAAAGTTTGGTGAAGATCTGAGTATGTAGTTTTTGACCTCATCTGGAACCTCCTATCTGAAAATTTGAAAATTCTTAAAAAATTCGTCCAAAATCTTGATGTCTCCAATCTCTTGTTTTGTACGTTTTTTCCACGTGTCTTGACATCCAATGTATCCCTGCAATGTTTGGTGAAGATCTGAGTATGTAGTTTTTGACCTTATCTGGAACCTCCCATCTGAAAATTTGAAAATTCCTAAAAAATCAGTCCAAAATCTTGATGACCCCAATCTCTTGTTTTGTACTTTTTTTCCACGTGTCTTGACATCCAATGTATCCCTGCAAAGTTTGGTGAAGATCTGAGTATGTAATTTTTGATCTTATCTGGAACCTCCTATCTGAAAATTTGAAAATTCTTAAAAAATTCGTCCAAAATCTTGATGTCTCCAATCTCTTGTTTTGTACGTTTTTTCCACGTGTCTTGATATCCAATGTATCCCTGCAAAGTTTGGTGAAGATCTGAGTATGTTGTTTTTGACCTTATCTGGAACATCCTTTCTGAAAATTTGAAAATTGTTAAAAAATTCGTCCAAAATCTTGATGTCTCCTATCTCTTGTTTTGTACGTTTTTTCCACGTGTCTTGACATCCAATGTATCCCTGCAAAGTTTGGTGAAGATCTGAGTATGTAGTTTTTGACCTTATCTGGAACCTCCCATCTGAAAATTTGAAAATTCTTAAAAAATTCGACCAATATCTTGATGTCTCCAATCTCTTGTTTTGTACGTTTTTTCCACGTGTCTTGACACATAATGTATCCATGCAAAGTTTGGTGAAGATCTGAGTATGTAGTTTTTGACCTTATATGGAACCTCCTATCTGAAAATTTAAAAATTCTTAAAAAATTCGTCCAAAATCTTGATGTCTCCAATCTCTTGTTTTGTACGTTTTTTCCACGTGTCTTGACATGCAATGTATCCCTGCAAAGTTTGGTGAAGATCTGAGTATGTAGTTTTTGACCTTATCTGGAACCTCCCATCTGAAAATTTGAAAATTCTTAAAAAATTCGACCAAAATCTTGATGTCTCCAATCTTTTGTTTTGTACGTTTTTTCCACGTGTCTTGACACATAATGTATCCATGCAAAGTTTGGTGAAGATCTGAGTATGTAGTTTTTGACCTTATATGGAACCTCCTATCTGAAAATTTGAAAATTCTTAAAAAATTCGTCCAAAATCTTGATGTCTCCAATCTCTTGTTTTGTACGTTTTTTCCACGTGTCTTGACATCCAATGTATCCCTGCAAAGTTTGGTGAAGATCTGAGTATGTAGTTTTTGACCTTATCTGGAACCTCCCATCTGAAAATTTGAAAATTCCTAAAAAATCCGTGCAAAATCTTGATGACCCCAATCTCTTGTTTTGTACGTTTTTTCCACGTGTCTTGACATCCAATGTATTCCTGCAATGTTTGGTGAAGATCTGAGTATGTAGTTTTTGACCTTATATGGAACCTCCTATCTGAAAATTTGAAAATTCTTAAAAAATTCGACCAAAATCTTGATGTTCCGAATCCTATGTTTTGTATGTTTTTTCCACGTGTCTTGACATCCAATGTATCCATGCAAAGTTTGGTGAAGATCTGAGTATGTAGTTTTTGACCTTATATTGAACCTCCCATCTGAAAATTTGAAAATTCTTAAAAAATTCGTCCAAAATCTTGATGACCCCAATCTCTTGTTTTGTACGTTTTTTCCACGTGTCTTGACATCCAAAGTATCCCTGCAAAGTTTGGTGAAGATCTGAGTATGTAGTTTTTGACCTTATATGGAACCTCCTTTCTGAAAATTTGAGAATTCTTAAAAAATTCGTCCAAAATCTTGATGTCTCCAATCTCTTGTTTTGTACGTTTTTTCCACGTGTCTTGACATCCAATGTATCCCTGCAATGTTTGGTGAAGATCTGAGTGTGTAGTTTTTGACCTTATATAGAGCCTCCTATCTGAAAATTTGAAAATTCTTAAAAAATTCGTCCAAAATCTTGACGTCTCCAATCTCTTGTTTTGTACGTTTTTTCCACGTGTCTCGACCTCCAATGGATCCCTGCAAAGTTTGGTGAAGATCTGAGTATGTCGTTTTTGACCTTATCTGGAACCTCCCATCTGAAAATTTGAAAATTCTTAAAAAATTCGTCGAAAATCTTGATGTCTCCGATCTCTTGTTTTGTACGTTTTTTCCACGTGTCTTGACATGCAAAGTATTCCTGCAAAGTTTGGTGAAGATCTGAGTATGTAGTTTTTGACCTCATCTGGAACCTCCTATCTGAAAATTTGAAAATTCTTAAAAAATTCGTCCAAAATCTTGATGTCTCCAATCTCTTGTTTTGTACGTTTTTTCCACGTGTCTTGACATCCAATGTATCCCTGCAAAGTTTGGTGAAGATCTGAGTATGTAGTTTTTGACCTTATCTGGAACCTCCTATCTGAAAATTTGAAAATTCTTAAAAAATTCGTCCAAAATCTTGATGTCTCCAATCTCTTGTTTTGTACGTTTTTTCCACGTGTCTTGATATCCAATGTATCCCTGCAAAGTTTGGTGAAGATCTGAGTATGTTGTTTTTGACCTTATCTGGAACATCCTTTCTGAAAATTTGAAAATTGTTAAAAAATTCGTCCAAAATCTTGATGTCTCCAATCTCTTGTTTTGTACGTTTTTTCCACGTGTCTTGACATCCAATGTATTCCTGCAATGTTTGGTGGAGATCTGAGTATGTAGTTTTAGACCTTATCTGGAACCTCCTATCTGAAAATTTGAAAATTTTTCAAAAATTCGTCCAAAATCTTGATGTCTCCAATCTCTTGTTTTGTACGTTTTTTCCACGTGTCTCGACCTCCAATGGATCCCAGCAAAGTTTGGTGAAGATCTGAGTATGTCGTTTTTGACCTTATCTGGAACATCCTTTCTGAAAATTTGAAAATTCTTAAAAAATTCGTCGAAAATCTTGATGTCTCCAATCTCTTGTTTTGTACGTTTTTTCCACGTGTCTTGACATCCAATGTATCCCTGCAAAGTTTGGTGAAGATCTGAGTATGTAGTTTTTGACCTTATATGGAACCTCCTATCTGAAAATTTGAAAATTCTTAAAAAATTCGTCCAAAATCTTGATGTCTCCAATCTCTTGTTTTGTACGTTTTTTCCACGTGTCTCGACCTCCAATGGATCCCTGCAAAGTTTGGTGAAGATCTGAGTATGACGTTTTTGACCTTATCTGGAACCTCCCATCTGAAAATTTGAAAATTCTTAAAAAATTCGTCGAAAATCTTGATGTCTCCGATCTCTTGTTTTGTACGTTTTTTCCACGTGTCTTGACATGCAAAGTATTCCTGCAAAGTTTGGTGAAGATCTGAGTATGTAGTTTTTGACCTCATCTGGAACCTCCTATCTGAAAATTTGAAAATTCTTAAAAAATTCGTCCAAAATCTTGATGTCTCCAATCTCTTGTTTTGTACGTTTTTTCCACGTGTCTTGACATCCAATGTATCCCTGCAATGTTTGGTGAAGATCTGAGTATGTAGTTTTTGACCTTATCTGGAACCTCCCATCTGAAAATTTGAAAATTCCTAAAAAATCCGTCCAAAATCTTGATGACCCCAATCTCTTGTTTTGTACTTTTTTTCCACGTGTCTTGACATCCAATGTATCCCTGCAAAGTTTGGTGAAGATCTGAGTATGTAGTTTTTGATCTTATCTGGAACCTCCTATCTGAAAATTTGAAAATTCTTAAAAAATTCGTCCAAAATCTTGATGTCTCCAATCTCTTGTTTTGTACGTTTTTTCCACGTGTCTTGATATCCAATGTATCCCTGCAAAGTTTGGTGAAGATCTGAGTATGTTGTTTTTGACCTTATCTGGAACATCCCATCTGAAAATTTGAAAATTGTTAAAAAATTCGTCCAAAATCTTGATGTCTCCTATCTCTTGTTTTGTACGTTTTTTCCACGTGTCTTGACATCCAATGTATCCCTGCAAAGTTTGGTGAAGATCTGAGTATGTAGTTTTTGACCTTATCTGGAACCTCCCATCTGAAAATTTGAAAATTCTTAAAAAGTTCGACCAATATCTTGATGTCTCCAATCTCTTGTTTTGTACGTTTTTTCCACGTGTCTTGACACATAATGTATCCATGCAAAGTTTGGTGAAGATCTGAGTATGTAGTTTTTGACCTTATATGGAACCTCCTATCTGAAAATTTAAAAATTCTTAAAAAATTCGTCCAAAATCTTGATGTCTCCAATCTCTTGTTTTGTACGTTTTTTCCACGTGTCTTGACATCCAATGTATCCCTGCAAAGTTTGGTGAAGATCTGAGTATGTAGTTTTTGACCTTATCTGGAACCTCCCATCTGAAAATTTGAAAATTCTTAAAAAATTCGACCAAAATCTTGATGTCTCCAATCTTTTGTTTTGTACGTTTTTTCCACGTGTCTTGACACATAATGTATCCATGCAAAGTTTGGTGAAGATCTGAGTATGTAGTTTTTGACCTTATATGGAACCTCCTATCTGAAAATTTGAAAATTCTTAAAAAATTCGTCCAAAATCTTGATGTCTCCAATCTCTTGTTTTGTACGTTTTTTCCACGTGTCTTGACATCCAATGTATCCCTGCAAAGTTTGGTGAAGATCTGAGTATGTAGTTTTTGACCTTATCTGGAACCTCCCATCTGAAAATTTGAAAATTCCTAAAAAATCCGTGCAAAATCTTGATGACCCCAATCTCTTGTTTTGTACGTTTTTTCCACGTGTCTTGACATCCAATGTATTCCTGCAATGTTTGGTGAAGATCTGAGTATGTAGTTTTTGACCTTATATGGAACGTCCTATCTGAAAATTTGAAAATTCTTAAAAAATTCGACCAAAATCTTGATGTTCCGAATCCTATGTTTTGTATGTTTTTTCCACGTGTCTTGACATCCAATGTATCCATGCAAAGTTTGGTGAAGATCTGAGTATGTACTTTTTGACCTTATATTGAACCTCCCATCTGAAAATTTGAAAATTCTTAAAAAATTCGTCCAAAATCTTGATGACCCCAATCTCTTGTTTTGTACGTTTTTTCCACGTGTCTTGACATCCAAAGTATCCCTGCAAAGTTTGGTGAAGATCTGAGTATGTAGTTTTTGACCTTATATGGAACCTCCTTTCTGAAAATTTGAGAATTCTTAAAAAATTCGTCCAAAATCTTGATGTCTCCAATCTCTTGTTTTGTACGTTTTTTCCACGTGTCTTGACATCCAATGTATCCCTGCAATGTTTGGTGAAGATCTGAGTATGTAGTTTTTGACCTTATATGGAGCCTCCTATCTGAAAATTTGAAAATTCTTAAAAAATTCGTCCAAAATCTTGACGTCTCCAATCTCTTGTTTTGTACGTTTTTTCCACGTGTCTCGACCTCCAATGGATCCCTGCAAAGTTTGGTGAAGATCTGAGTATGTCGTTTTTGACCTTATCTGGAACCTCCCATCTGAAAATTTGAAAATTCTTAAAAAATTCGTCGAAAATCTTGATGTCTCCGATCTCTTGTTTTGTACGTTTTTTCCACGTGTCTTGACATGCAAAGTATTCCTGCAAAGTTTGGTGAAGATCTGAGTATGTAGTTTTTGACCTCATCTGGAACCTCCTATCTGAAAATTTGAAAATTCTTAAAAAATTCGTCCAAAATCTTGATGTCTCCAATCTCTTGTTTTGTACGTTTTTTCCACGTGTCTTGACATCCAATGTATCCCTGCAAAGTTTGGTGAAGATCTGAGTATGTAGTTTTTGACCTTATCTGGAACCTCCTATCTGAAAATTTGAAAATTCTTAAAAAATTCGTCCAAAATCTTGATGTCTCCAATCTCTTGTTTTGTACGTTTTTTCCACGTGTCTTGATATCCAATGTATCCCTGCAAAGTTTGGTGAAGATCTGAGTATGTCGTTTTTGACCTTATCTGGAACATCCTTTCTGAAAATTTGAAAATTGTTAAAAAATTCGTCCAAAATCTTGATGTCTCCTATCTCTTGTTTTGTACGTTTTTTCCACGTGTCTTGACATCCAATGTATCCCTGCAAAGTTTGGTGAAGATCTGAGTATGTAGTTTTTGACCTTATCTGGAACCTGCCATCTGAAAATTTGAAAATTCTTAAAAAATTCGACCAAAATCTTGATGTCTCCAATCTCTTGTTTTGTACGTTTTTTCCACGTGTCTTGACACATAATGTATCCATGCAAAGTTTGGTGAAGATCTGAGTATGTAGTTTTTGACCTTATAT
Organism: Lepisma saccharinum; assembly: GCF_977018435.1. NCBI lineage: Eukaryota > Metazoa > Arthropoda > Insecta > Zygentoma > Lepismatidae > Lepisma > Lepisma saccharinum. The sequence continues at coordinate 60,824 of NW_028143206.1, forward strand.
GGAACCTCCTATCTGAAAATTTGAAAATTCTTAAAAAATTCGTCCAAAATCTTGATGTCTCCAATCTCTTGTTTTGTACGTTTTTTCCACGTGTCTTGACATCCAATGTATCCCTGCAAAGTTTGGTGAAGATCTGAGTATGTAGTTTTTGACCTTATCTGGAACCTCCCATCTGAAAATTTGAAAATTCCTAAAAAATCCGTCCAAAATCTTGATGACCACAATCTCTTGTTTTGTACGTTTTTTCCACGTGTCTTGACATTCAATGTATTCCTGCAAAGTTTGGTGAAGATCTGAGTATGTAGTTTTTGACCTTATATGGAACCTCCTATCTGAAAATTTGAAAATTCTTAAAAAATTCGTCCAAAATCTTGATGTCTCCAATCTCTTGTTTTGTACGTTTTTTCCACGTGTCTTGACATCCAATGTATCCCTGCAAAGTTTGGTGAAGATCTGAGTATGTAGTTTTTGACCTTATCTGGAACCTCCCATCTGAAAATTTGAAAATTCCTAAAAAATCCGTGCAAAATCTTGATGACCCCAATCTCTTGTTTTGTACGTTTTTTCCACGTGTCTTGACATCCAATGTATCCATGCAAAGTTTGGTGAAGATCTGAGTATGTCGTTTTTGACCTTATCTGGAACCTCCCATCTGAAAATTTGAAAATTCTTAAAAAATTCGTCGAAAATCTTGATGTCTCCAATCTCTTGTTTTGTACGTTTTTTCCACGTGTCTTGACATGCAAAGTATCCCTGCAACGTTTGGTGAAGATCTGAGTATGTAGTTTTTGACCTTATCTGGAACCTCCTATCTGAAAATTTGAAAATTCTTCAAAAATTCGTCGAAAATCTTGATATCTCCAATCTCTTGTTTTGTACGTTTTTTCCACGTGTCTTGACATCCAATGTATCCCTGCAATGTTTGGTGGAGATCTGAGTATGTAGTTTTTGACCTTATCTGGGACCTCCTATCAGAAAATTTGAAAATTCTTCAAAAATTCGTCCAAAATCTTGATGTCTCCAATCTCTTGTTTTGTACGTTTTTTCCACGTGTCTCGACCTCCAATGTATCCCTGCAAAGTTTGGTGAAGATCTGAGTATGTCGTTTTTGACCTTATCTGGAACATCCTTTCTGAAAATTTGAAAATTCTTAAAAAATTCGTCGAAAATCTTGATGTCTCCAATCTCTTGTTTTGTACGTTTTTTCCACGTGTCTTGACATCCAATGTATCCCTGCAAAGTTTGGTGAAGATCTGAGTATGTAGTTTTTGACCTTATATGGAACCTCCTTTCTGAAAATTTGAAAATTCTCAAAAAATTCGTCCATAATCTTGATGTCTCCAATCTCTTGTTTTGTACGTTTTTTCCACGTGTCTTGACATCCAATGTATCCCTGCAAAGTTTGGTGAAGATCTGAGTATGTAGTTTTTGACCTTATATGGAACCTCCTATCTGAAAATTTGAAAATTCTTAAAAAATTCGTCCAAAATCTTGATGTCACCAATCCTATGTTTTCTATTTTTTTTCCCCGTGTCTTGACATCCAATGTATCCATGCAAAGTTTGGTGAAGATCTGAGTATGTCGTTTTTGACCTTATCTGGAACTTCCCATCTGAAAATTTGAAAATTCTTAAAAAATTCGTCGAAAATCTTGATGTCTCCGTTCTCTTGTTTTGTACGTTTTTTCCACGTGTCTTGACATGCAAAGTATTCCTGCAAAGTTTGGTGAAGATCTGAGTATGTAGTTTTTGACCTCATCTGGAACCTCCTATCTGAAAATTTGAAAATTCTTAAAAAATTCGTCCAAAATTTTGATGTCTCCAATCTCTTGTTTTGTACGTTTTTTCCACGTGTCTTGACATCCAATGTATCCCTGCAATGTTTGGTGAAGATCTGAGTATGTAGTTTTTGACCTTATCTGGAACCTCCCATCTGAAAATTTGAAAATTCCTAAAAAATCCGTCCAAAATCTTGATGACCCCAATCTCTTGTTTTGTACGTTTTTTCCACGTGTCTTGACATCCAATGTATCCCTGCAAAGTTTGGTGAAGATCTGAGTATGTAGTTTTTGACCTTATCTGGAACCTCCTATCTGAAAATTTGAAAATTCTTAAAAAATTCGTCCAAAATCTTGATGTCTCCAATCTCTTGTTTTGTACGTTTTTTCCACGTGTCTTGATATCCAATATATCCCTGCAAAGTTTGGTGAAGATCTGAGTATGTCGTTTTTGACCTTATCTGGAACATCCTTTCTGAAAATTTGAAAATTGTTAAAAAATTCGTCCAAAATCTTGATGTCTCCAATCTCTTTTTTGTACGTTTTTTCCACGTGTCTTGACATCCAATGTATCCCTGCAAAGTTTGGTGAAGATCTGAGTATGTAGTTTTTGACCTTATCTGGAACCTCCTATCTGAAAATTTGAAAATTCTTAAAAAATTCGACCAAAATCTTGATGTCTCCAATCTTTTGTTTTGTACGTTTTTTCCACGTGTCTTGACACATAATGTATCCATGCAAAGTTTGGTGAAGATCTGAGTATGTAGTTTTTGACTTTATATGGAACCTCCTATCTGAAAATTTGAAAATTCTTAAAAAATTCGTCCAAAATCTTGATGTCTCCAATCTCTTGTTTTGTACGTTTTTTCCACGTGTCTTGACATCCAATGTATCCATGCAAAGTTTGGTGAAGATCTGAGTATGTAGTTTTTGACCTTATCTGGAACCTCCCATCTGAAAATTTGAAAATTCCTAAAAAATCCGTGCAAAATCTTGATGACCCCAATCTCTTGTTTTGTACGTTTTTTCCACGTGTCTTGACATCCAATGTATTCCTGCAATGTTTGGTGAAGATCTGAGTATGTAGTTTTTGACCTTATATGGAACCTCCTATCTGAAAATTTGAAAATTCTTAAAAAATTCGACCAAAATCTTGATGTTCCGAATCCTATGTTTTGTATGTTTTTTCCACGTGTCTTGACATCCAATGTATCCATGCAAAGTTTGGTGAAGATCTGAGTATGTAGTTTTTGACCTTATATTGAACCTCCCATCTGAAAATTTGAAAATTCTTAAAAAATTCGTCCAAAATCTTGATGACCCCAATCTCTTGTTTTGTACGTTTTTTCCACGTGTCTTGACATCCAAAGTATCCCTGCAAAGTTTGGTGAAGATCTGAGTATGTAGTTTTTGACCTTATATGGAACCTCCTTTCTGAAAATTTGAGAATTCTTAAAAAATTCGTCCAAAATCTTGATGTCTCCAATCTCTTGTTTTGTACGTTTTTTCCACGTGTCTTGACATCCAATGTATCCATGCAAAGTTTGGTGAAGATCTGAGTATGTCGTTTTTGACCTTATCTGGAACCTCCCATCTGAAAATTTGAAAATTCTTAAAAAATCCGTGCAAAATCTTGATGACCCCAATCTCTTGTTTTGTACGTTTTTTCCACGTGTCTTGACATCCAATGTATCCATGCAAAGTTTGGTGAAGATCTGAGTATGTCGTTTTTGACCTTATCTGGAACCTCCCATCTGAAAATTTGAAAATTCTTAAAAAATTCGTCGAAAATCTTGATGTCTCCAATCTCTTGTTTTGTACGTTTTTTCCACGTGTCTTGACATGCAAAGTATCCCTGCAACGTTTGGTGAAGATCTGAGTATGTAGTTTTTGACCTTATCTGGAACCTCCTATCTGAAAATTTGAAAATTCTTCAAAAATTCGTCGAAAATCTTGATGTCTCCAATCTCTTGTTTTGTACGTTTTTTCCACGTGTCTTGACATCCAATGTATCCCTGCAATGTTTGGTGGAGATCTGAGTATGTAGTTTTTGACCTTATCTGGGACCTCCTATCAGAAAATTTGAAAATTCTTCAAAAATTCGTCCAAAATCTTGATGTCTCCAATCTCTTGTTTTGTACGTTTTTTCCACGTGTCTCGACCTCCAATGTATCCCTGCAAAGTTTGGTGAAGATCTGAGTATGTCGTTTTTGACCTTATCTGGAACATCCTTTCTGAAAATTTGAAAATTCTTAAAAAATTCGTCGAAATACTTGATGTCTCCAATCTCTTGTTTTGTACGTTTTTTCCACGTGTCTTGACATCCAATGTATCCCTGCAAAGTTTGGTGAAGATCTGAGTATGTAGTTTTTGACCTTATATGGAACCTCCTTTCTGAAAATTTGAAAATTCTCAAAAAATTCGTCCATAATCTTGATGTCTCCAATCTCTTGTTTTGTACGTTTTTTCCACGTGTCTTGACATCCAATGTATCCCTGCAAAGTTTGGTGAAGATCTGAGTATGTAGTTTTTGACCTTATATGGAACCTCCTATCTGAAAATTTGAAAATTCTTAAAAAATTCGTCCAAAATCTTGATGTCACCAATCCTATGTTTTGTATGTTTTTTCCACGTGTCTTGACATCCAATGTATCCATGCAAAGTTTGGTGAAGATCTGAGTATGTCGTTTTTGACCTTATCTGGAACCTCCCATCTGAAAATTTGAAAATTCTTAAAAAATTCGTCGAAAATCTTGATGTCTCCGATCTCTTGTTTTGTACGTTTTTTCCACGTGTCTTGACATGCAAAGTATTCCTGCAAAGTTTGGTGAAGATCTGAGTATGTAGTTTTTGACCTCATCTGGAACCTCCTATCTGAAAATTTGAAAATTCTTAAAAAATTCGTCCAAAATTTTGATGTCTCCAATCTCTTGTTTTGTACGTTTTTTCCACGTGTCTTGACATCCAATGTATCCCTGCAATGTTTGGTGAAGATCTGAGTATGTAGTTTTGACCTTATCTGGAACCTCCCATCTGAAAATTTGAAAATTCCTAAAAAATCCGTCCAAAATCTTGATGACCCCAATCTCTTGTTTTGTTCGTTTTTTCCACGTGTCTTGACATCCAATGTATCCCTGCAAAGTTTGGTGAAGATCTGAGTATGTAGTTTTTGACCTTATCTGGAACCTCCTATCTAAAAATTTGAAAATTCTTAAAAAATTCGTCCAAAATCTTGATGTCTCCAATCTCTTGTTTTGTACGTTTTTTCCACGTGTCTTGATATCCAATGTATCCCTGCAAAGTTTGGTGAAGATCTGAGTATGTCGTTTTTGACCTTATCTGGAACATCCTTTCTGAAAATTTGAAAATTGTTAAAAAATTCGTCCAAAATCTTGATGTCTCCAATCTCTTTTTTGTACGTTTTTTCCACGTGTCTTGACATCTAATGTATCCCTGCAAAGTTTGGTGAAGATCTGAGTATGTAGTTTTTGACCTTATCTGGAACCTCCCATCTGAAAATTTGAAAATTCTTAAAAAATTCGACCAAAATCTTGATGTCTCCAATCTTTTGTTTTGTACGTTTTTTCCACGTGTCTTGACACATAATGTATCCATGCAAAGTTTGGTGAAGATCTGAGTATGTAGTTTTTGACCTTATATGGAACCTCCTATCTGAAAATTTGAAAATTCTTAAAAAAATCGTCCAAAATCTTGATGTCTCCAATCTCTTGTTTTGTACGTTTTTTCCACGTGTCTTGACATCCAATGTATCCCTGCAAAGTTTGGTGAAGATCTGAGTATGTAGTTTTTGACCTTATCTGGAACCTCCCATCTGAAAATTTGAAAATTCCTAAAAAATCCGTGCAAAATCTTGATGACCCCAATCTCTTGTTTTGTACGTTTTTTCCACGTGTCTTGACATCCAATGTATTCCTGCAATGTTTGGTGAAGATCTGAGTATGTAGTTTTTGACCTTATATGGAACCTCCTATCTGAAAATTTGAAAATTCTTAAAAAATTCGACCAAAATCTTGATGTTCCGAATCCTATGTTTTGTATGTTTTTTCCACGTGTCTTGACATCCAATGTATCCATGCAAAGTTTGGTGAAGATCTGAGTATGTAGTTTTTGACCTTATATTGAACCTCCCATCTGAAAATTTGAAAATTCTTAAAAAATTCGTCCAAAATCTTGATGACCCCAATCTCTTGTTTTGTACGTTTTTTCCACGTGTCTTGACATCCAAAGTATCCCTGCAAAGTTTGGTGAAGATCTGAGTATGTAGTTTTTGACCTTATATGGAACCTCCTTTCTGAAAATTTGAGAATTCTTAAAAAATTCGTCCAAAATCTTGATGTCTCCAATCTCTTGTCTTGTACGTTTTTTCCACGTGTCTTGACATCCAATGTATCCATGCAAAGTTTGGTGAAGATCTGAGTATGTCGTTTTTGACCTTATCTGGAACCTCCCATCTGAAAATTTGAAAATTCTTAAAAAATTCGTCGAAAATCTTGATGTCTCCAATCTTTTGTTTTGTACGTTTTTTCCACGTGTCTTGACATGCAAAGTATCCCTGCAACGTTTGGTGAAGATCTGAGTATGTAGTTTTTGACCTTATCTGGAACCTCCTATCTGAAAATTTGAAAATTCTTCAAAAATTCGTCGAAAATCTTGATGTCTCCAATCTCTTGTTTTGTACGTTTTTTCCACGTGTCTTGACATCCAATGTATTCCTGCAATGTTTGGTGGAGATCTGAGTATGTAGTTTTAGACCTTATCTGGAACCTCCTATCTGAAAATTTGAAAATTCTTCAAAAATTCGTCCAAAATCTTGATGTCTCCAATCTCTTGTTTTGTACGTTTTTTCCACGTGTCTCGACCTCCAATGGATCCCTGCAAAGTTTGGTGAAGATCTGAGTATGTCGTTTTTGACCTTATCTGGAACATCCTTTCTGAAAATTTGAAAATTCTTAAAAAATTCGTCGAAAATCTTGATGTCTCCAATCTCTTGTTTTGTACGTTTTTTCCACGTGTCTTGACATCCAATGTATCCCTGCAAAGTTTGGTGAAGATCTGAGTATGTAGTTTTTGACCTTATCTGGAACCTCCCATCTGAAAATTTGAAAATTCCTAAAAAATCCGTCCAAAATCTTGATGACCCCAATCTCTTGTTTTGTACGTTTTTTCCACGTGTCTTGACATCCAATGTATCCCTGCAAAGTTTGGTGAAGATCTGAGTATGTAGTTTTTGATCTTATCTGGAACCTCCTATCTGAAAATTTGAAAATTCTTAAAAAATTCGTCCAAAATCTTGATGTCTCCAATCTCTTGTTTTGTACGTTTTTTCCACGTGTCTTGATATCCAATGTATCCCTGCAAAGTTTGGTGAAGATCTGAGTATGTCGTTTTTGACCTTATCTGGAACATCCTTTCTGAAAATTTGAAAATTGTTAAAAAATTCGTCCAAAATCTTGATGTCTCCTATCTCTTGTTTTGTACGTTTTTTCCACGTGTCTTGACATCCAATGTATCCCTGCAAAGTTTGGTGAAGATCTGAGTATGTAGTTTTTGACCTTATCTGGAACCTCCCATCTGAAAATTTGAAAATTCTTAAAAAATTCGACCAATATCTTGATGTCTCCAATATCTTGTTTTGTACGTTTTTTCCACGTGTCTTGACACATAATGTATCCATGCAAAGTTTGGTGAAGATCTGAGTATGTAGTTTTTGACCTTATATGGAACCTCCTATCTGAAAATTTAAAAATTCTTAAAAAATTCGTCCAAAATCTTGATGTCTCCAATCTCTTGTTTTGTACGTTTTTTCCACGTGTCTTGACATCCAATGTATCCCTGCAAAGTTTGGTGAAGATCTTAGTATGTAGTTTTTGACCTTATCTGGAACCTCCCATCTGAAAATTTGAAAATTCCTAAAAAATCCGTCCAAAATCTTGATGACCCCAATCTCTTGTTTTGTACGTTTTTTCCACGTGTCTTGACATTCAATGTATCCCTGCAAAGTTTGGTGAAGATCTGAGTATGTAGTTTTTGACCTTATATGGAACCTCCTTTCTGAAAATTTGAAAATTCTTAAAAAAATCGTCCAAAATCTTGATGACCCCAATCTCTTGTTTTGTACGTTTTTTCCACGTGTCTTGACATCCAATGTATCCCTGCAAAGTTTGGTGAAGATCTGAGTTTGTAGTTTTTGACCTTATATGGAACCTCCTTTTTTGAAAATTTGAGAATTCTTAAAAAATTCGTCCAAAATCTTGATGTCTCCAATCTCTTGTTTTGTACGTTTTTTCCACGTGTCTTGACATCCAATGTATCCATGCAAAGTTTGGTGAAGATCTGAGTATGTCGTTTTTGACCTTATCTGGAACCTCCCATCTGAAAATTTGAAAATTCTTAAAAAATTCGTCGAAAATCTTGACGTCTCCTATCTCTTGTTTTGTACGTTTTTTCCACGTGTCTTGAAATGCAAAGTATCCCTGCAACGTTTGGTGAAGATCTGAGTATGTAGTTTTTGACCTTATCTGGAACCTCCTATCTGAAAATTTGAAAATTCTTCAAAAATTCGTCGAAAATCTTGATGTCTCCAATCTCTTGTTTTGTACGTTTTTTCCACGTGTCTTGACCTCCAATGTATCCCTGCAAAGTTTGGTGAAGATCTGAGTATGTCGTTTTTGACCTTATCTGGAACATCCTTTCTGAAAATTTGAAAATTCTTAAAAAATTCGTCCAAAATTTGATGTCTCCAATCTCTTGTTTTGTACGTTTTTTCCACGTGTCTTGACATCCAATGTATCCCTGCAATGTTTGGTGGAGATCTGAGTATGTAGTTTTTGACTTTATCTGGGACCTCCTATCAGAAAATTTGAAAATTCTTCAAAAATTCGTCCAAAATCTTGATGTCTCCAATCTCTTGTTTTGTACGTTTTTTCCACGTGTCTCGACCTCCAATGTATCCCTGCAAAGTTTGGTGAAGATCTGAGTATGTCGTTTTTGACCTTATCTGGAACATCCTTTCTGAAAATTTGAAAATTCTTAAAAAATTCGTCGAAAATCTTGATGTCTCCAATCTCTTGTTTTGTACGTTTTTTCCACGTGTCTTGACATCCAATGTATCCCTGCAAAGTTTGGTGAAGATCTGAGTATGTAGTTTTTGACCTTATATGGAACCTCCCATCTGAAAATTTGAAAATTCCTAAAAAATCCGTCCAAAATCTTGATGACCCCAATCTCTTGTTTTGTACTTTTTTTCCACGTGTCTTGACATCCAATGTATCCCTGCAAAGTTTGGTGAAGATCTGAGTATGTAGTTTTTGATCTTATCTGGAACCTCCTATCTGAAAATTTGAAAATTCTTAAAAAATTCGTCCAAAATCTTGATGTCTCCAATCTCTTGTTTTGTACGTTTTTTCCACGTGTCTTGATATCCAATGTATCCCTGCAAAGTTTGGTGAAGATCTGAGTATGTTGTTTTTGACCTTATCTGGAACATCCTTTCTGAAAATTTGAAAATTGTTAAAAAATTCGTCCAAAATCTTGATGTCTCCTATCTCTTGTTTTGTACGTTTTTTCCACGTGTCTTGACATCCAATGTATCCCTGCAAAGTTTGGTGAAGATCTGAGTATGTAGTTTTTGACCTTATCTGGAACCTCCCATCTGAAAATTTGAAAATTCTTAAAAAATTCGACCAATATCTTGATGTCTCCAATCTCTTGTTTTGTACGTTTTTTCCACGTGTCTTGACACATAATGTATCCATGCAAAGTTTGGTGAAGATCTGAGTATGTAGTTTTTGACCTTATATGGAACCTCCTATCTGAAAATTTAAAAATTCTTAAAAAATTCGTCCAAAATCTTGATGTCTCCAATCTCTTGTTTTGTACGTTTTTTCCACGTGTCTTGACATCCAATGTATCCCTGCAAAGTTTGGTGAAGATCTGAGTATGTAGTTTTTGACCTTATCTGGAACCTCCCATCTGAAAATTTGAAAAATCTTAAAAAATTCGACCAAAATCTTGATGTCTCCAATCTTTTGTTTTGTACGTTTTTTCCACGTGTCTTGACACATAATGTATCCATGCAAAGTTTGGTGAAGATCTGAGTATGTAGTTTTTGACCTTATATGGAACCTCCTATCTGAAAATTTGAAAATTCTTAAAAAATTCGTCCAAAATCTTGATGTCTCCAATCTCTTGTTTTGTACGTTTTTTCCACGTGTCTTGACATCCAATGTATCCCTGCAAAGTTTGGTGAAGATCTGAGTATGTAGTTTTTGACCTTATCTGGAACCTCCCATCTGAAAATTTGAAAATTCCTAAAAAATCCGTGCAAAATCTTGATGACCCCAATCTCTTGTTTTGTACGTTTTTTCCACGTGTCTTGACATCCAATGTATTCCTGCAATGTTTGGTGAAGATCTGAGTATGTAGTTTTTGACCTTATATGGAACCTCCTATCTGAAAATTTGAAAATTCTTAAAAAATTCGACCAAAATCTTGATGTTCCGAATCCTATGTTTTGTATGTTTTTTCCACGTGTCTTGACATCCAAAGTATCCATGCAAAGTTTGGTGAAGATCTGAGTATGTAGTTTTTGACCTTATATTGAACCTCCCATCTGAAAATTTGAAAATTCTTAAAAAATTCGTCCAAAATCTTGATGACCCCAATCTCTTGTTTTGTACGTTTTTTCCACGTGTCTTGACATCCAAAGTATCCCTGCAAAGTTTGGTGAAGATCTGAGTATGTAGTTTTTGACCTTATATGGAACCTCCTTTCTGAAAATTTGAGAATTCTTAAAAAATTCGTCCAAAATCTTGATGTCTCCAATCTCTTGTTTTGTACGTTTTTTCCACGTGTCTTGACATCCAATGTATCCATGCAAAGTTTGGTGAAGATCTGAGTATGTCGTTTTTGACCTTATCTGGAACCTCCCATCTGAAAATTTGAAAATTCTTAAAAAATTCGTCGAAAATCTTGATGTCTCCAATCTTTTGTTTTGTACGTTTTTTCCACGTGTCTTGACATGCAAAGTATCCCTGCAACGTTTGGTGAAGATCTGAGTATGTAGTTTTTGACCTTATCTGGAACCTCCTATCTGAAAATTTGAAAATTCTTCAAAAATTCGTCGAAAATCTTGATGTCTCCAATCTCTTGTTTTGTACGTTTTTTCCACGTGTCTTGACATCCAATGTATCCCTGCAATGTTTGGTGAAGATCTGAGTATGTAGTTTTTGACCTTTATGGAGACTCCTATCTGAAAATTTGAAAATTCTTAAAAAATTCGTCCAAAATCTTGATGTCTCCAATCTCTTGTTTTGTACGTTTTTTCCACGTGTCTTGACATCCAATGTATCCCTGCAAAGTTTGGTGAAGATCTGAGTATGTAGTTTTTGATCTTATCTGGAACCTCCTATCTGAAAATTTGAAAATTCTTAAAAAATTCGTCCAAAATCTTGATGTCTCCAATCTCTTGTTTTGTACGTTTTTTCCACGTGTCTTGATATCCAATGTATCCCTGCAAAGTTTGGTGAAGATCTGAGTATGTCGTTTTTGACCTTATCTGGAACATCCTTTCTGAAAATTTGAAAATTGTTAAAAAATTCGTCCAAAATCTTGATGTCTCCTATCTCTTGTTTTGTACGTTTTTTCCACGTGTCTTGACATCCAATGTATCCCTGCAAAGTTTGGTGAAGATCTGAGTATGTAGTTTTTGACCTTATCTGGAACCTCCCATCTGAAAATTTGAAAATTCTTAAAAAATTCGACCAATATCTTGATGTCTCCAATCTCTTGATTTGTACGTTTTTTCCACGTGTCTTGACACATAATGTATCCATGCAAAGTTTGGTGAATATCTGAGTATGTAGTTTTTGACCTTATATGGAACCTCCTATCTGAAAATTTAAAAATTCTTAAAAAATTCGTCCAAAATCTTGATGTCTCCAATCTCTTGTTTTGTACGTTTTTTCCACGTGTCTTGACATCCAATGTATCCCTGCAAAGTTTGGTGAAGATCTTAGTATGTAGTTTTTGACCTTATCTGGAACCTCCCATCTGAAAATTTGAAAATTCCTAAAAAATCCGTCCAAAATCTTGATGACCCCAATCTCTTGTTTTGTACGTTTTTTCCACGTGTCTTGACATTCAATGTATCCCTGCAAAGTTTGGTGAAGATCTGAGTATGTAGTTTTTGACCTTATATGGAACCTCCTTTCTGAAAATTTGAAAATTCTTAAAAAAATCGTCCAAAATCTTGATGACCCCAATCTCTTGTTTTGTACGTTTTTTCCACGTGTCTTGACATCCAATGTATCCCTGCAAAGTTTGGTGAAGATCTGAGTTTGTAGTTTTTGACCTTATATGGAACCTCCTTTTTTGAAAATTTGAGAATTCTTAAAAAATTCGTCCAAAATCTTGATGTCTCCAATCTCTTGTTTTGTACGTTTTTTCCACGTGTCTTGACATCCAATGTATCCATGCAAAGTTTGGTGAAGATCTGAGTATGTCGTTTTTGACCTTATCTGGAACCTCCCATCTGAAAATTTGAAAATTCTTAAAAAATTCGTCGAAAATCTTGACGTCTCCTATCTCTTGTTTTGTACGTTTTTTCCACGTGTCTTGAAATGCAAAGTATCCCTGCAACGTTTGGTGAAGATCTGAGTATGTAGTTTTTGACCTTATCTGGAACCTCCTATCTGAAAATTTGAAAATTCTTCAAAAATTCGTCGAAAATCTTGATGTCTCCAATCTCTTGTTTTGTACGTTTTTTCCACGTGTCTTGACCTCCAATGTATCCCTGCAAAGTTTGGTGAAGATCTGAGTATGTCGTTTTTGACCTTATCTGGAACATCCTTTCTGAAAATTTGAAAATTCTTAAAAAATTCGTCCAAAATTTGATGTCTCCAATCTCTTGTTTTGTACGTTTTTTCCACGTGTCTTGACATCCAATGTATCCCTGCAAAGTTTGGTGAAGATCTGAGTATGTCGTTTTTGACCTTATCTGGAACATCCTTTCTGAAAATTTGAAAATTCTTAAAAAATTCGTCCAAAATCTTGATGTCTCCAATCTCTTGTTTTGTACGTTTTTTCCACGTGTCTTGACATCCAATGTATCCCTGCAATGTTTGGTGGAGATCTGAGTATGTAGTTTTTGACTTTATCTGGGACCTCCTATCAGAAAATTTGAAAATTCTTCAAAAATTCGTCCAAAATCTTGATGTCTCCAATCTCTTGTTTTGTACGTTTTTTCCACGTGTCTCGACCTCCAATGTATCCCTGCAAAGTTTGGTGAAGATCTGAGTATGTCGTTTTTGACCTTATCTGGAACATCCTTTCTGAAAATTTGAAAATTCTTAAAAAATTCGTCGAAAATCTTGATGTCTCCAATCTCTTGTTTTGTACGTTTTTTCCACGTGTCTTGACATCCAATGTATCCCTGCAAAGTTTGGTGAAGATCTGAGTATGTAGTTTTTGACCTTATATGGAACCTCCCATCTGAAAATTTGAAAATTCCTAAAAAATCCGTCCAAAATCTTGATGACCCCAATCTCTTGTTTTGTACTTTTTTTCCACGTGTCTTGACATCCAATGTATCCCTGCAAAGTTTGGTGAAGATCTGAGTATGTAGTTTTTGATCTTATCTGGAACCTCCTATCTGAAAATTTGAAAATTCTTAAAAAATTCGTCGAAAATCTTGATGTCTCCAATCTCTTGTTTTGTACGTTTTTTCCACGTGTCTTGATATCCAATGTATCCCTGCAAAGTTTGGTGAAGATCTGAGTATGTTGTTTTTGACCTTATCTGGAACATCCTTTCTGAAAATTTGAAAATTGTTAAAAAATTCGTCCAAAATCTTGATGTCTCCTATCTCTTGTTTTGTACGTTTTTTCCACGTGTCTTGACATCCAATGTATCCCTGCAAAGTTTGGTGAAGATCTGAGTATGTAGTTTTTGACCTTATCTGGAACCTCCCATCTGAAAATTTGAAAATTCTTAAAAAATTCGACCAATATCTTGATGTCTCCAATCTCTTGTTTTGTACGTTTTTTCCACGTGTCTTGACACATAATGTATCCATGCAAAGTTTGGTGAAGATCTGAGTATGTAGTTTTTGACCTTATATGGAACCTCCTATCTGAAAATTTAAAAATTCTTAAAAAATTCGTCCAAAATCTTGATGTCTCCAATCTCTTGTTTTGTACGTTTTTTCCACGTGTCTTGACATCCAATGTATCCCTGCAAAGTTTGGTGAAGATCTGAGTATGTAGTTTTTGACCTTATCTGGAACCTCCCATCTGAAAATTTGAAAAATCTTAAAAAATTCGACCAAAATCTTGATGTCTCCAATCTTTTGTTTTGTACGTTTTTTCCACGTGTCTTGACACATAATGTATCCATGCAAAGTTTGGTGAAGATCTGAGTATGTAGTTTTTGACCTTATATGGAACCTCCTATCTGAAAATTTGAAAATTCTTAAAAAATTCGTCCAAAATCTTGATGTCTGCAATCTCTTGTTTTGTACGTTTTTTCCACGTGTCTTGACATCCAATGTATCCCTGCAAAGTTTGGTGAAGATCTGAGTATGTAGTTTTTGACCTTATCTGGAACCTCCCATCTGAAAATTTGAAAATTCCTAAAAAATCCGTGCAAAATCTTGATGACCCCAATCTCTTGTTTTGTACGTTTTTTCCACGTGTCTTGACATCCAATGTATTCCTGCAATGTTTGGTGAAGATCTGAGTATGTAGTTTTTGACCTTATATGGAACCTCCTATCTGAAAATTTGAAAATTCTTAAAAAATTCGACCAAAATCTTGATGTTCCGAATCCTATGTTTTGTATGTTTTTTCCACGTGTCTTGACATCCAATGTATCCATGCAAAGTTTGGTGAAGATCTGAGTATGTAGTTTTTGACCTTATATTGAACCTCCCATCTGAAAATTTGAAAATTCTTAAAAAATTCGTCCAAAATCTTGATGACCACAATCTCTTGTTTTGTACGTTTTTTCCACGTGTCTTGACATCCAAAGTATCCCTGCAAAGTTTGGTGAAGATCTGAGTATGTAGTTTTAGACCTTATATGGAACCTCCTTTCTGAAAATTTGAGAATTCTTAAAAAATTCGTCCAAAATCTTGATGTCTCCAATCTCTTGTTTTGTACGTTTTTTCCACGTGTCTTGACATCCAATGTATCCATGCAAAGTTTGGTGAAGATCTGAGTATGTCGTTTTTGACCTTATCTGGAACCTCCCATCTGAAAATTTGAAAATTCTTAAAAAATTCGTCGAAAATCTTGATGTCTCCAATCTTTTGTTTTGTACGTTTTTTCCACGTGTCTTGACATGCAAAGTATCCCTGCAACGTTTGGTGAAGATCTGAGTATGTAGTTTTTGACCTTATCTGGAACCTCCTATCTGAAAATTTGAAAATTCTTCAAAAATTCGTCGAAAATCTTGATGTCTCCAATCTCTTGTTTTGTACGTTTTTTCCACGTGTCTTGACATCCAATGTATTCCTGCAATGTTTGGTGGAGATCTGAGTATGTAGTTTTAGACCTTATCTGGAACCTCCTATCTGAAAATTTGAAAATTCTTCAAAAATTCGTCCAAAATCTTGATGTCTCCAATCTCTTGTTTTGTACGTTTTTTCCACGTGTCTCGACCTCCAATGGATACCTGCAAAGTTTGGTGAAGATCTGAGTATGTCGTTTTTGACCTTATCTGGAACATCCTTTCTGAAAATTTGAAAATTCTTAAAAAATTCGTCGAAAATCTTGATGTCTCCAATCTCTTGTTTTGTACGTTTTTTCCACGTGTCTTGACATCCAATGTATCCCTGCAAAGTTTGGTGAAGATCTGAGTATGTAGTTTTTGACCTTATATGGAACCTCCTATCTGAAAATTTGAAAATTCTTAAAAAATTCGTCCAAAATCTTGATGTCTCCAATCTCTTGTTTTGTACGTTTTTTCCACGTGTCTCGACCTCCAATGGATCCCTGCAAAGTTTGGTGAAGATCTGAGTATGTCGTTTTTGACCTTATCTGGAACCTCCCATCTGAAAATTTGAAAATTGTTAAAAAATTCGTCCAAAACCTTGATGTCTCCTATCTCTTGTTTTGTACGTTTTTTCCACGTGTCTTGACATCCAATGTATCCCTGCAAAGTTTGGTGAAGATCTGAGTATGTAGTTTTTGACCTTATCTGGAACCTCCCATCTGAAAATTTGAAAATTCTTAAAAAATTCGACCAAAATCTTGATGTCTCCAATCTTTTGTTTTGTACGTTTTTCCACGTGTCTTGACACATAATGTATCCATGCAAAGTTTGGTGAAGATCTGAGTATGTAGTTTTTGACCTTATATGGAACCTCCTATCTGAAAATTTGAAAATTCTTAAAAAATTCGTCCAAAATCTTGATGTCTCCAATCTCTTGTTTTGTACGTTTTTTCCACGTGTCTTGACATCCAATGTATCCCTGCAAAGTTTGGTGAAGATCTGAGTATGTAGTTTTTGACCTTATCTGGAACCTCCCATCTGAAAATTTGAAAATTCCTAAAAAATCCGTGCAAAATCTTGATGACCCCAATCTCTTGTTTTGTACGTTTTTTCCACGTGTCTTGACATCCAATGTATTCCTGCAATGTTTGGTGAAGATCTGAGTATGTAGTTTTTGACCTTATATGGAACCTCCTATCTGAAAATTTGAAAATTCTTAAAAAATTCGACCAAAATCTTGATGTTCCGAATCCTATGTTTTGTATGTTTTTTCCACGTGTCTTGACATCCAATGTATCCATGCAAAGTTTGGTGAAGATCTGAGTATGTAGTTTTTGACCTTATATTGAACCTCCCATCTGAAAATTTGAAAATTCTTAAAAAATTCGTCCAAAATCTTGATGACCCCAATCTCTTGTTTTGTACGTTTTTTCCACGTGTCTTGACATGCAAAGTATCCCTGCAACGTTTGGTGAAGATCTGAGTATGTAGTTTTTGACCTTATCTGGAACCTCCTATCTGAAAATTTGAAAATTCTTCAAAAATTCGTCGAAAATCTTGATGTCTCCAATCTCTTGTTTTGTACGTTTTTTCCACGTGTCTTGACATCCAATGTATTCCTGCAATGTTTGGTGGAGATCTGAGTATGTAGTTTTAGACCTTATCTGGAACCTCCTATCTGAAAATTTGAAAATTCTTCAAAAATTCGTCCAAAATCTTGATGTCTCCAATCTCTTGTTTTGTACGTTTTTTCCACGTGTCTCGACCTCCAATGGATCCCTGCAAAGTTTGGTGAAGATCTGAGTATGTCGTTTTTGACCTTATCTGGAACATCCTTTCTGAAAATTTGAAAATTCTTAAAAAATTCGTCGAAAATCTTGATGTCTCCAATCTCTTGTTTTGTACGTTTTTTCCACGTGTCTTGACATCCAATGTATCCCTGCAAAGTTTGGTGAAGATCTGAGTATGTAGTTTTTGACCTTATATGGAACCTCCTATCTGAAAATTTGAAAATTCTTAAAAAATTCGTCCAAAATCTTGATGTCTCCAATCTCTTGTTTTGTACGTTTTTTCCACGTGTCTCGACCTCCAATGGATCCCTGCAAAGTTTGGTGAAGATCTGAGTATGTCGTTTTTGACCTTATCTGGAACCTCCCATCTGAAAATTTGAAAATTGTTAAAAAATTCGTCCAAAATCTTGATGTCTCCTATCTCTTGTTTTGTACGTTTTTTCCACGTGTCTTGACATCCAATGTATCCCTGCAAAGTTTGGTGAAGATCTGAGTATGTAGTTTTTGACCTTATCTGGAACCTCCCATCTGAAAATTTGAAAATTCTTAAAAAATTCGACCAATATCTTGATGTCTCCAATCTCTTGTTTTGTACGTTTTTTCCACGTGTCTTGACACATAATGTATCCATGCAAAGTTTGGTGAATATCTGAGTATGTAGTTTTTGACCTTATATGGAACCTCCTATCTGAAAATTTAAAAATTCTTAAAAAATTCGTCCAAAATCTTGATGTCTCCAATCTCTTGTTTTGTACGTTTTTTCCACGTGTCTTGACATCCAATGTATCCCTGCAAAGTTTGGTGAAGATCTTAGTATGTAGTTTTTGACCTTATCTGGAACCTCCCATCTGAAAATTTGAAAATTCCTAAAAAATCCGTCCAAAATCTTGATGACCCCAATCTCTTGTTTTGTACGTTTTTTCCACGTGTCTTGACATTCAATGTATCCCTGCAAAGTTTGGTGAAGATCTGAGTATGTAGTTTTTGACCTTATATGGAACCTCCTTTCTGAAAATTTGAAAATTCTTAAAAAAATCGTCCAAAATCTTGATGACCCCAATCTCTTGTTTTGTACGTTTTTTCCACGTGTCTTGACATCCAATGTATCCCTGCAAAGTTTGGTGAAGATCTGAGTTTGTAGTTTTTGACCTTATATGGAACCTCCTTTTTTGAAAATTTGAGAATTCTTAAAAAATTCGTCCAAAATCTTGATGTCTCCAATCTCTTGTTTTGTACGTTTTTTCCACGTGTCTTGACATCCAATGTATCCATGCAAAGTTTGGTGAAGATCTGAGTATGTCGTTTTTGACCTTATCTGGAACCTCCCATCTGAAAATTTGAAAATTCTTAAAAAATTCGTCGAAAATCTTGACGTCTCCTATCTCTTGTTTTGTACGTTTTTTCCACGTGTCTTGAAATGCAAAGTATCCCTGCAACGTTTGGTGAAGATCTGAGTATGTAGTTTTTGACCTTATCTGGAACCTCCTATCTGAAAATTTGAAAATTCTTCAAAAATTCGTCGAAAATCTTGATGTCTCCAATCTCTTGTTTTGTACGTTTTTTCCACGTGTCTTGACCTCCAATGTATCCCTGCAAAGTTTGGTGAAGATCTGAGTATGTCGTTTTTGACCTTATCTGGAACATCCTTTCTGAAAATTTGAAAATTCTTAAAAAATTCGTCCAAAATTTGATGTCTCCAATCTCTTGTTTTGTACGTTTTTTCCACGTGTCTTGACATCCAATGTATCCCTGCAAAGTTTGGTGAAGATCTGAGTATGTCGTTTTTGACCTTATCTGGAACATCCTTTCTGAAAATTTGAAAATTCTTAAAAAATTCGTCCAAAATCTTGATGTCTCCAATCTCTTGTTTTGTACGTTTTTTCCACGTGTCTTGACATCCAATGTATCCCTGCAATGTTTGGTGGAGATCTGAGTATGTAGTTTTTGACTTTATCTGGGACCTCCTATCAGAAAATTTGAAAATTCTTCAAAAATTCGTCCAAAATCTTGATGTCTCCAATCTCTTGTTTTGTACGTTTTTTCCACGTGTCTCGACCTCCAATGTATCCCTGCAAAGTTTGGTGAAGATCTGAGTATGTCGTTTTTGACCTTATCTGGAACATCCTTTCTGAAAATTTGAAAATTCTTAAAAAATTCGTCGAAAATCTTGATGTCTCCAATCTCTTGTTTTGTACGTTTTTTCCACGTGTCTTGACATCCAATGTATCCCTGCAAAGTTTGGTGAAGATCTGAGTATGTAGTTTTTGACCTTATATGGAACCTCCCATCTGAAAATTTGAAAATTCCTAAAAAATCCGTCCAAAATCTTGATGACCCCAATCTCTTGTTTTGTACTTTTTTTCCACGTGTCTTGACATCCAATGTATCCCTGCAAAGTTTGGTGAAGATCTGAGTATGTAGTTTTTGATCTTATCTGGAACCTCCTATCTGAAAATTTGAAAATTCTTAAAAAATTCGTCGAAAATCTTGATGTCTCCAATCTCTTGTTTTGTACGTTTTTTCCACGTGTCTTGATATCCAATGTATCCCTGCAAAGTTTGGTGAAGATCTGAGTATGTTGTTTTTGACCTTATCTGGAACATCCTTTCTGAAAATTTGAAAATTGTTAAAAAATTCGTCCAAAATCTTGATGTCTCCTATCTCTTGTTTTGTACGTTTTTTCCACGTGTCTTGACATCCAATGTATCCCTGCAAAGTTTGGTGAAGATCTGAGTATGTAGTTTTTGACCTTATCTGGAACCTCCCATCTGAAAATTTGAAAATTCTTAAAAAATTCGACCAATATCTTGATGTCTCCAATCTCTTGTTTTGTACGTTTTTTCCACGTGTCTTGACACATAATGTATCCATGCAAAGTTTGGTGAAGATCTGAGTATGTAGTTTTTGACCTTATATGGAACCTCCTATCTGAAAATTTAAAAATTCTTAAAAAATTCGTCCAAAATCTTGATGTCTCCAATCTCTTGTTTTGTACGTTTTTTCCACGTGTCTTGACATCCAATGTATCCCTGCAAAGTTTGGTGAAGATCTGAGTATGTAGTTTTTGACCTTATCTGGAACCTCCCATCTGAAAATTTGAAAAATCTTAAAAAATTCGACCAAAATCTTGATGTCTCCAATCTTTTGTTTTGTACGTTTTTTCCACGTGTCTTGACACATAATGTATCCATGCAAAGTTTGGTGAAGATCTGAGTATGTAGTTTTTGACCTTATATGGAACCTCCTATCTGAAAATTTGAAAATTCTTAAAAAATTCGTCCAAAATCTTGATGTCTCCAATCTCTTGTTTTGTACGTTTTTTCCACGTGTCTTGACATCCAATGTATCCCTGCAAAGTTTGGTGAAGATCTGAGTATGTAGTTTTTGACCTTATCTGGAACCTCCCATCTGAAAATTTGAAAATTCCTAAAAAATCCGTGCAAAATCTTGATGACCCCAATCTCTTGTTTTGTACGTTTTTTCCACGTGTCTTGACATCCAATGTATTCCTGCAATGTTTGGTGAAGATCTGAGTATGTAGTTTTTGACCTTATATGGAACCTCCTATCTGAAAATTTGAAAATTCTTAAAAAATTCGACCAAAATCTTGATGTTCCGAATCCTATGTTTTGTATGTTTTTTCCACGTGTCTTGACATCCAATGTATCCATGCAAAGTTTGGTGAAGATCTGAGTATGTAGTTTTTGACCTTATATTGAACCTCCCATCTGAAAATTTGAAAATTCTTAAAAAATTCGTCCAAAATCTTGATGACCCCAATCTCTTGTTTTGTACGTTTTTTCCACGTGTCTTGACATCCAAAGTATCCCTGCAAAGTTTGGTGAAGATCTGAGTATGTAGTTTTTGACCTTATATGGAACCTCCTTTCTGAAAATTTGAGAATTCTTAAAAAATTCGTCCAAAATCTTGATGTCTCCAATCTCTTGTTTTGTACGTTTTTTCCACGTGTCTTGACATCCAATGTATCCATGCAAAGTTTGGTGAAGATCTGAGTATGTCGTTTTTGACCTTATCTGGAACCTCCCATCTGAAAATTTGAAAATTCTTAAAAAATTCGTCGAAAATCTTGATGTCTCCAATCTTTTGTTTTGTACGTTTTTTCCACGTGTCTTGACATGCAAAGTATCCCTGCAACGTTTGGTGAAGATCTGAGTATGTAGTTTTTGACCTTATCTGGAACCTCCTATCTGAAAATTTGAAAATTCTTCAAAAATTCGTCGAAAATCTTGATGTCTCCAATCTCTTGTTTTGTACGTTTTTTCCACGTGTCTTGACATCCAATGTATTCCTGCAATGTTTGGTGGAGATCTGAGTATGTAGTTTTAGACCTTATCTGGAACCTCCTATCTGAAAATTTGAAAATTCTTCAAAAATTCGTCCAAAATCTTGATGTCTCCAATCTCTTGTTTTGTACGTTTTTTCCACGTGTCTCGACCTCCAATGGATACCTGCAAAGTTTGGTGAAGATCTGAGTATGTCGTTTTTGACCTTATCTGGAACATCCTTTCTGAAAATTTGAAAATTCTTAAAAAATTCGTCGAAAATCTTGATGTCTCCAATCTCTTGTTTTGTACGTTTTTTCCACGTGTCTTGACATCCAATGTATCCCTGCAAAGTTTGGTGAAGATCTGAGTATGTAGTTTTTGACCTTATATGGAACCTCCTATCTGAAAATTTGAAAATTCTTAAAAAATTCGTCCAAAATCTTGATGTCTCCAATCTCTTGTTTTGTACGTTTTTTCCACGTGTCTCGACCTCCAATGGATCCCTGCAAAGTTTGGTGAAGATCTGAGTATGTCGTTTTTGACCTTATCTGGAACCTCCCATCTGAAAATTTGAAAATTGTTAAAAAATTCGTCCAAAACCTTGATGTCTCCTATCTCTTGTTTTGTACGTTTTTTCCACGTGTCTTGACATCCAATGTATCCCTGCAAAGTTTGGTGAAGATCTGAGTATGTAGTTTTTGACCTTATCTGGAACCTCCCATCTGAAAATTTGAAAATTCTTAAAAAATTCGACCAAAATCTTGATGTCTCCAATCTTTTGTTTTGTACGTTTTTCCACGTGTCTTGACACATAATGTATCCATGCAAAGTTTGGTGAAGATCTGAGTATGTAGTTTTTGACCTTATATGGAACCTCCTATCTGAAAATTTGAAAATTCTTAAAAAATTCGTCCAAAATCTTGATGTCTCCAATCTCTTGTTTTGTACGTTTTTTCCACGTGTCTTGACATCCAATGTATCCCTGCAAAGTTTGGTGAAGATCTGAGTATGTAGTTTTTGACCTTATCTGGAACCTCCCATCTGAAAATTTGAAAATTCCTAAAAAATCCGTGCAAAATCTTGATGACCCCAATCTCTTGTTTTGTACGTTTTTTCCACGTGTCTTGACATCCAATGTATTCCTGCAATGTTTGGTGAAGATCTGAGTATGTAGTTTTTGACCTTATATGGAACCTCCTATCTGAAAATTTGAAAATTCTTAAAAAATTCGACCAAAATCTTGATGTTCCGAATCCTATGTTTTGTATGTTTTTTCCACGTGTCTTGACATCCAATGTATCCATGCAAAGTTTGGTGAAGATCTGAGTATGTAGTTTTTGACCTTATATTGAACCTCCCATCTGAAAATTTGAAAATTCTTAAAAAATTCGTCCAAAATCTTGATGACCCCAATCTCTTGTTTTGTACGTTTTTTCCACGTGTCTTGACATGCAAAGTATCCCTGCAACGTTTGGTGAAGATCTGAGTATGTAGTTTTTGACCTTATCTGGAACCTCCTATCTGAAAATTTGAAAATTCTTCAAAAATTCGTCGAAAATCTTGATGTCTCCAATCTCTTGTTTTGTACGTTTTTTCCACGTGTCTTGACATCCAATGTATTCCTGCAATGTTTGGTGGAGATCTGAGTATGTAGTTTTAGACCTTATCTGGAACCTCCTATCTGAAAATTTGAAAATTCTTCAAAAATTCGTCCAAAATCTTGATGTCTCCAATCTCTTGTTTTGTACGTTTTTTCCACGTGTCTCGACCTCCAATGGATCCCTGCAAAGTTTGGTGAAGATCTGAGTATGTCGTTTTTGACCTTATCTGGAACATCCTTTCTGAAAATTTGAAAATTCTTAAAAAATTCGTCGAAAATCTTGATGTCTCCAATCTCTTGTTTTGTACGTTTTTTCCACGTGTCTTGACATCCAATGTATCCCTGCAAAGTTTGGTGAAGATCTGAGTATGTAGTTTTTGACCTTATATGGAACCTCCTATCTGAAAATTTGAAAATTCTTAAAAAATTCGTCCAAAATCTTGATGTCTCCAATCTCTTGTTTTGTACGTTTTTTCCACGTGTCTCGACCTCCAATGGATCCCTGCAAAGTTTGGTGAAGATCTGAGTATGTCGTTTTTGACCTTATCTGGAACATCCTTTCTGAAAATTTGAAAATTCCTAAAAAATTCGTCCAAAATTTGATGTCTCCAATCTCTTGTTTTGTACGTTTTTTCCACGTGTCTTGACATCCAATGTATCCCTGCAAAGTTTGGTGAAGATCTGAGTATGTAGTTTTTGACCTTATCTGGAACCTCCTATCTGAAAATTTGAAAATTCTTCAAAAATTCGTCGAAAATCTTGATGTCTCCAATCTCTTGTTTTGTACGTTTTTTCCACGTGTCTTGACATCCAATGTATCCCTGCAATGTTTGGTGGAGATCTAAGTATGTAGTTTTTGACTTTATCTGGGACCTCCTATCAGAAAATTTGAAAATTCTTCAAAAATTCGTCCAAAATCTTGATGTCTCCAATCTCTTGTTTTGTACGTTTTTTCCACGTGTCTCGACCTCCAATGTATCCCTGCAAAGTTTGGTGAAGATCTGAGTATGTCGTTTTTGACCTTATCTGGAACATCCTTTCTGAAAATTTGAAAATTCTTAAAAAATTCGTCGAAAATCTTGATGTCTCCAATCTCTTGTTTTGTACGTTTTTTCCACGTGTCTTGACATCCAATGTATCCCTGCAAAGTTTGGTGAAGATCTGAGTATGTAGTTTTTGACCTTATATGGAACCTCCCATCTGAAAATTTGAAAATTCCTAAAAAATCCGTCCAAAATCTTGATGACCCCAATCTCTTGTTTTGTACTTTTTTTCCACGTGTCTTGACATCCAATGTATCCCTGCAAAGTTTGGTGAAGATCTGAGTATGTAGTTTTTGATCTTATCTGGAACCTCCTATCTGAAAATTTGAAAATTCTTAAAAAATTCGTCCAAAATCTTGATGTCTCCAATCTCTTGTTTTGTACGTTTTTTCCACGTGTCTTGATATCCAATGTATCCCTGCAAAGTTTGGTGAAGATCTGAGTATGTTGTTTTTGACCTTATCTGGAACATCCTTTCTGAAAATTTGAAAATTGTTAAAAAATTCGTCCAAAATCTTGATGTCTCCTATCTCTTGTTTTGTACGTTTTTTCCACGTGTCTTGACATCCAATGTATCCCTGCAAAGTTTGGTGAAGATCTGAGTATGTAGTTTTTGACCTTATCTGGAACCTCCCATCTGAAAATTTGAAAATTCTTAAAAAATTCGACCAATATCTTGATGTCTCCAATCTCTTGTTTTGTACGTTTTTTCCTCGTGTCTTGACACATAATGTATCCATGCAAAGTTTGGTGAAGATCTGAGTATGTAGTTTTTGACCTTATATGGAACCTCCTATCTGAAAATTTAAAAATTCTTAAAAAATTCGTCCAAAATCTTGATGTCTCCAATCTCTTGTTTTGTACGTTTTTTCCACGTGTCTTGACATCCAATGTATCCCTGCAAAGTTTGGTGAAGATCTGAGTATGTAGTTTTTGACCTTATCTGGAACCTCCCATCTGAAAATTTGAAAAATCTTAAAAAATTCGACCAAAATCTTGATGTCTCCAATCTTTTGTTTTGTACGTTTTTTCCACGTGTCTTGACACATAATGTATCCATGCAAAGTTTGGTGAAGATCTGAGTATGTAGTTTTTGACCTTATATGGAACCTCCTATCTGAAAATTTGAAAATTCTTAAAAAATTCGTCCAAAATCTTGATGTCTCCAATCTCTTGTTTTGTACGTTTTTTCCACGTGTCTTGACATCCAATGTATCCCTGCAAAGTTTGGTGAAGATCTGAGTATGTAGTTTTTGACCTTATCTGG
This sequence comes from Lepisma saccharinum, assembly GCF_977018435.1. Classification (NCBI taxonomy): domain Eukaryota; kingdom Metazoa; phylum Arthropoda; class Insecta; order Zygentoma; family Lepismatidae; genus Lepisma; species Lepisma saccharinum. The sequence continues at coordinate 86,099 of NW_028143206.1, forward strand.
AACCTCCCATCTGAAAATTTGAAAATTCCTAAAAAATCCGTGCAAAATCTTGATGACCCCAATCTCTTGTTTTGTACGTTTTTTCCACGTGTCTTGACATCCAATGTATTCCTGCAATGTTTGGTGAAGATCTGAGTATGTAGTTTTTGACCTTATATGGAACCTCCTATCTGAAATTTGAAAATTCTTAAAAAATTCGACCAAAATCTTGATGTTCCGAATCCTATGTTTTGTATGTTTTTTCCACGTGTCTTGACATCCAATGTATCCATGCAAAGTTTGGTGAAGATCTGAGTATGTAGTTTTTGACCTTATATTGAACCTCCCATCTGAAAATTTGAAAATTCTTAAAAAATTCGTCCAAAATCTTGATGACCCCAATCTCTTGTTTTGTACGTTTTTTCCACGTGTCTTGACATCCAAAGTATCCCTGCAAAGTTTGGTGAAGATCTGAGTATGTAGTTTTTGACCTTATATGGAACCTCCTTTCTGAAAATTTGAGAATTCTTAAAAAATTCGTCCAAAATCTTGATGTCTCCAATCTCTTGTTTTGTACGTTTTTTCCACGTGTCTTGACATCCAATGTATCCATGCAAAGTTTGGTGAAGATCTGAGTATGTCGTTTTTGACCTTATCTGGAACCTCCCATCTGAAAATTTGAAAATTCTTAAAAAATTCGTCGAAAATCTTGATGTCTCCAATCTTTTGTTTTGTACGTTTTTTCCACGTGTCTTGACATGCAAAGTATCCCTGCAACGTTTGGTGAAGATCTGAGTATGTAGTTTTTGACCTTATCTGGAACCTCCTATCTGAAAATTTGAAAATTCTTCAAAAATTCGTCGAAAATCTTGATGTCTCCAATCTCTTGTTTTGTACGTTTTTTCCACGTGTCTTGACATCCAATGTATTCCTGCAATGTTTGGTGGAGATCTGAGTATGTAGTTTTAGACCTTATCTGGAACCTCCTATCTGAAAATTTGAAAATTCTTCAAAAATTCGTCCAAAATCTTGATGTCTCCAATCTCTTGTTTTGTACGTTTTTTCCACGTGTCTCGACCTCCAATGTATCCCTGCAAAGTTTGGTGAAGATCTGAGTATGTCGTTTTTGACCTTATCTGGAACATCCTTTCTGAAAATTTGAAAATTCTTAAAAAATTCGTCGAAAATCTTGATGTCTCCAATCTCTTGTTTTGTACGTTTTTTCCACGTGTCTTGACATCCAATGTATCCCTGCAAAGTTTGGTGAAGATCTGAGTATGTAGTTTTTGACCTTATATGGAACCTCCTATCTGAAAATTTGAAAATTCTTAAAAAATTCGTCCAAAATCTTGATGTCTCCAATCTCTTGTTTTGTACGTTTTTTCCACGTGTCTCGACCTCCAATGGATCCCTGCAAAGTTTGGTGAAGATCTGAGTATGTCGTTTTTGACCTTATCTGGAACCTCCCATCTGAAAATTTGAAAATTGTTAAAAAATTCGTCCAAAATCTTGATGTCTCCTATCTCTTGTTTTGTACGTTTTTTCCACGTGTCTTGACATCCAATGTATCCCTGCAAAGTTTGGTGAAGATCTGAGTATGTAGTTTTTGACCTTATCTGGAACCTCCCATCTGAAAATTTGAAAATTCTTAAAAAATTCGACCAATATCTTGATGTCTCCAATCTCTTGTTTTGTACGTTTTTTCCACGTGTCTTGACACATAATGTATCCATGCAAAGTTTGGTGAAGATCTGAGTATGTAGTTTTTGACCTTATATGGAACCTCCTATCTGAAAATTTAAAAATTCTTAAAAAATTCGTCCAAAATCTTGATGTCTCCAATCTCTTGTTTTGTACGTTTTTTCCACGTGTCTTGACATCCAATGTATCCCTGCAAAGTTTGGTGAAGATCTGAGTATGTAGTTTTTGACCTTATCTGGAACCTCCCATCTGAAAATTTGAAAATTCTTAAAAAATTCGACCAAAATCTTGATGTCTCCAATCTTTTGTTTTGTACGTTTTTTCCACGTGTCTTGACACATAATGTATCCATGCAAAGTTTGGTGAAGATCTGAGTATGTAGTTTTTGACCTTATATGGAACCTCCTATCTGAAAATTTGAATATTCTTAAAAAATTCGTCCAAAATCTTGATGTCTCCAATCTCTTGTTTTGTACGTTTTTTCCACGTGTCTTGACATCCAATGTATCCCTGCAAAGTTTGGTGAAGATCTGAGTATGTAGTTTTTGACCTTATCTGGAACCTCCCATCTGAAAATTTGAAAATTCCTAAAAAATCCGTGCAAAATCTTGATGACCCCAATCTCTTGTTTTGTACGTTTTTTCCACGTGTCTTGACATCCAATGTATTCCTGCAATGTTTGGTGAAGATCTGAGTATGTAGTTTTTGACCTTATATGGAACCTCCTATCTGAAAATTTGAAAATTCTTAAAAAATTCGACCAAAATCTTGATGTTCCGAATCCTATGTTTTGTATGTTTTTTCCACGTGTCTTGACATCCAATGTATCCATGCAAAGTTTGGTGAAGATCTGAGTATGTAGTTTTTGACCTTATATTGAACCTCCCATCTGAAAATTTGAAAATTCTTAAAAAATTCGTCGAAAATCTTGATGTCTCCAATCTCTTGTTTTGTACGTTTTTTCCACGTGTCTTGACATCCAATGTATTCCTGCAATGTTTGGTGAAGATCTGAGTATGTAGTTTTAGACCTTATCTGGAACCTCCTATCTGAAAATTTGAAAATTCTTCAAAAATTCGTCCAAAATCTTGATGTCTCCAATCTCTTGTTTTGTACGTTTTTTCCACGTGTCTCGACCTCCAATGGATCCCTGCAAAGTTTGGTGAAGATCTGAGTATGTCGTTTTTGACCTTATCTGGAACATCCTTTCTGAAAATTTGAAAATTCTTAAAAAATTCGTCGAAAATCTTGATGTCTCCAATCTCTTGTTTTGTACGTTTTTTCCACGTGTCTTGACATCCAATGTATCCCTGCAAAGTTTGGTGAAGATCTGAGTATGTAGTTTTTGACCTTATATGGAACCTCCTATCTGAAAATTTGAAAATTCTTAAAAAATTCGTCCAAAATCTTGATGTCTCCAATCTCTTGTTTTGTACGTTTTTTCCACGTGTCTCGACCTCCAATGGATCCCTGCAAAGTTTGGTGAAGATCTGAGTATGTCGTTTTTGACCTTATCTGGAACCTCCCATCTGAAAATTTGAAAATTCTTAAAAAATTCGTCGAAAACCTTGATGTCTCCGATCTCTTGTTTTGTACGTTTTTTCCACGTGTCTTGACATGCAAAGTATTCCTGCAAAGTTTGGTGAAGATCTGAGTATGTAGTTTTTGACCTCATCTGGAACCTCCTATCTGAAAATTTGAAAATTCTTAAAAAATTCGTCCAAAATCTTGATGTCTCCAATCTCTTGTTTTGTACGTTTTTTCCACGTGTCTTGACATCCAATGTATCCCTGCAATGTTTGGTGAAGATCTGAGTATGTAGTTTTTGACCTTATCTGGAACCTCCCATCTGAAAATTTGAAAATTCCTAAAAAATCCGTCCAAAATCTTGATGACCCCAATCTCTTGTTTTGTACTTTTTTTCCACGTGTCTCGACCTCCAATGTATCCCTGCAAAGTTTGGTGAAGATCTGAGTATGTAGTTTTTGACCTTATATGGAACCTCCTATCTGAAAATTTGAAAATTCTTAAAGAATTCGTCCAAAATCTTGATGTCACCAATCCTATGTTTTGTATGTTTTTTCCACGTGTCTTGACATCCAATGTATCCATGCAAAGTTTGGTGAAGATCTGAGTATGTAGTTTTTGACCTTATCTGGAACCTCCCATCTGAAAATTTGAAAATTCTTAAAAAATTCGTCGAAAATCTTGATGTCTCCGATCTCTTGTTTTGTACGTTTTTTCCACGTGTCTTGACATGCAAAGTATTCCTGCAAAGTTTGGTGAAGATCTGAGTATGTAGTTTTTGACCTCATCTGGAACCTCCTATCTGAAAATTTGAAAATTCTTAAAAAATTCGTCCAAAATTTTGATGTCTCCAATCTCTTGTTTTGTACGTTTTTTCCACGTGTCTTGACATCCAATGTATCCCTGCAATGTTTGGTGAAGATCTGAGTATGTAGTTTTTGACCTTATCTGGAACCTCCCATCTGAAAATTTGAAAATTCCTAAAAAATCCGTCCAAAATCTTGATGACCCCAATCTCTTGTTTTGTACGTTTTTTCCACGTGTCTTGACATCCAATGTATCCCTGCAAAGTTTGGTGAAGATCTGAGTATGTAGTTTTTGACCTTATCTGGAACCTCCTATCTGAAAATTTGAAAATTCTTAAAAAATTCGTCCAAAATCTTGATGTCTCCAATCTCTTGTTTTGTACGTTTTTTCCACGTGTCTTGATATCCAATGTATCCCTGCAAAGTTTGGTGAAGATCTGAGTATGTCGTTTTTGACCTTATCTGGAACATCCTTTCTGAAAATTTGAAAATTGTTAAAAAATTCGTCCAAAATCTTGATGTCTCCAATCTCTTTTTTGTACGTTTTTTCCACGTGTCTTGACATCCAATGTATCCCTGCAAAGTTTGGTGAAGATCTGAGTATGTAGTTTTTGACCTTATCTGGAACCTCCCATCTGAAAATTTGAAAATTGTTAAAAAATTCGACCAAAATCTTGATGTCTCCAATCTTTTGTTTTGTACGTTTTTTCCACGTGTCTTGACACATAATGTATCCATGCAAAATTTGGTGAAGATCTGAGTATGTAGTTTTTGACCTTATATGGAACCTCCTATCTGAAAATTTGAAAATTCTTAAAAAATTCGTCCAAAATCTTGATGTCTCCAATCTCTTGTTTTGTACGTTTTTTCCACGTGTCTTGACATCCAATGTATCCCTGCAAAGTTTGGTGAAGATCTGAGTATGTAGTTTTTGACCTTATCTGGAACCTCCCATCTGAAAATTTGAAAATTCCTAAAAAATCCGTGCAAAATCTTGATGACCCCAATCTCTTGTTTTGTACGTTTTTTCCACGTGTCTTGACATCCAATGTATCCATGCAAAGTTTGGTGAAGATCTGAGTATGTCGTTTTTGACCTTATCTGGAACCTCCCATCTGAAAATTTGAAAATTCTTAAAAAATTCGTCGAAAATCTTGATGTCTCCGATCTCTTGTTTTGTACGTTTTTTCCACGTGTCTTGACATGCAAAGTATTCCTGCAAAGTTTGGTGAAGATCTGAGTATGTAGTTTTTGACCTTATATGGAACCTCCTATCTGAAAATTTGAAAATTCTTAAAAAATTCGTCCAAAATCTTGATGTCTCCAATCTCTTGTTTTGTACGTTTTTTCCACGTGTCTTGACATCCAATGTATCCCTGCAAAGTTTGGTGAAGATCTGAGTATGTAGTTTTTGACCTTATCTGGAACCTCCCATCTGAAAATTTGAAAATTCCTAAAAAATCCGTGCAAAATCTTGATGACCCCAATCTCTTGTTTTGTACGTTTTTTCCACGTGTCTTGACATCCAATATATCCATGCAAAGTTTGGTGAAGATCTGAGTATGTCGTTTTTGACCTTATCTGGAACCTCCCATCTGAAAATTTGAAAATTCTTAAAAAATTCGTCGAAAATCTTGATGTCTCCAATCTCTTGTTTTGTACGTTTTTTCCACGTGTCTTGACATCCAATGTATCCCTGCAAAGTTTGGTGAAGATCTGAGTATGTAGTTTTTGACCTTATATGGAACCTCCTTTCTGAAAATTTGAAAATTCTCAAAAAATTCGTCCATAATCTTGATGTCTCCAATCTCTTGTTTTGTACGTTTTTTCCACGTGTCTTGACATCCAATGTATCCCTGCAAAGTTTGGTGAAGATCTGAGTATGTCGTTTTTGACCTTATCTGGAACCTCCTTTCTGAAAATTTGAAAATTCTCAAAAAATTCGTCCATAATCTTGATGTCTCCAATCTCTTGTTTTGTACGTTTTTTCCACGTGTCTTGACATCCAATGTATCCCTGCAATGTTTGGTGGAGATCTGAGTATGTAGTTTTTGACCTTATCTGGGACCTCCTATCAGAAAATTTGAAAATTCTTCAAAAATTCGTCCAAAATCTTGATGTCTCCAATCTCTTGTTTTGTACGTTTCTTCCACGTGTCTCGACCTCCAATGTATCCCTGCAAAGTTTGGTGAAGATCTGAGTATGTCGTTTTTGACCTTATCTGGAACATCCTTTCTGAAAATTTGAAAATTCTTAAAAAATTCGTCGAAAATCTTGATGTCTCCAATCTCTTGTTTTGTACGTTTTTTCCACGTGTCTTGACATCCAATGTATCCCTGCAAAGTTTGGTGAAGATCTGAGTATGTAGTTTTTGACCTTATATGGAACCTCCTTTCTGAAAATTTGAAAATTCTCAAAAAATTCGTCCATAATCTTGATGTCTCCAATCTCTTGTTTTGTACGTTTTTTCCACGTGTCTTGACATCCAATGTATCCCTGCAAAGTTTGGTGAAGATCTGAGTATGTAGTTTTTGACCTTATCTGGAACCTCCCATCTGAAAATTTGAAAATTCTTAAAAAATTCGACCAAAATCTTGATGTCACCAATCCTATGTTTTGTATGTTTTTTCCACGTGTCTTGACATCCAATGTATCCATGCAAAGTTTGGTGAAGATCTGAGTATGTCGTTTTTGACCTTATCTGGAACCTCCCATCTGAAAATTTGAAAATTCTTAAAAAATTCGTCGAAAATCTTGATGTCTCCGATCTCTTGTTTTGTACGTTTTTTCCACGTGTCTTGACATGCAAAGTATTCCTGCAAAGTTTGGTGAAGATCTGAGTATGTAGTTTTTGACCTCATCTGGAACCTCCTATCTGAAAATTTGAAAATTCTTAAAAAATTCGTCCAAAATTTTGATGTCTCCAATCTCTTGTTTTGTACGTTTTTTCCACGTGTCTTGACATCCAATGTATCCCTGCAATGTTTGGTGAAGATCTGAGTATGTAGTTTTTGACCTTATCTGGAACCTCCCATCTGAAAATTTGAAAATTCCTAAAAAATCCGTCCAAAATCTTGATGACCCCAATCTCTTGTTTTGTACGTTTTTTCCACGTGTCTTGACATCCAATGTATCCCTGCAAAGTTTGGTGAAGATCTGAGTATGTAGTTTTTGACCTTATCTGGAACCTCCTATCTGAAAATTTGAAAATTCTTAAAAAATTCGTCCAAAATCTTGATGTCTCCAATCTCTTATTTTGTACGTTTTTTCCACGTGTCTTGATATCCAATGTATCCCTGCAAAGTTTGGTGAAGATCTGAGTATGTCGTTTTTGACCTTATCTGGAACATCCTTTCTGAAAATTTGAAAATTCTTAAAAAATTCGTCGAAAATCTTGATGTCTCCAATCTCTTGTTTTGTACGTTTTTTCCACGTGTTTTGACATCCAATGTATCCCTGCAAAGTTTGGTGAAGATCTGAGTATGTAGTTTTTGACCTTATATGGAACCTCCTATCTGAAAATTTGAAAATTCTTAAAAAATTCGTCCAAAATCTTGATGTCACCAATCCTATGTTTTGTATGTTTTTTTCACGTGTCTTGACTTCCAATGTATCCATGCAAAGTTTGGTGAAGATCTGAGTATGTCGTTTTTGACCTTATCTGGAACCTCCCATCTGAAAATTTGAAAATTCTTAAAAAATTCGTCGAAAATCTTGATGTCTCCGATCTCTTGTTTTGTACGTTTTTTCCACGTGTCTTGACATGCAAAGTATTCCTGCAAAGTTTGGTGAAGATCTGAGTATGTAGTTTTTGACCTTATATGGAACCTCCCATCTGAAAATTTGAAAATTCTTAAAAAATTCGTCGAAAATCTTGATGTCTCCGATCTCTTGTTTTGTACGTTTTTTCCACGTGTCTTGACATGCAAAGTATTCCTGCAAAGTTTGGTGAAGATCTGAGTATGTAGTTTTTGACCTTATATGGAACCTCCTATCTGAAAATTTGAAAATTCTTAAAAAATTCGTCCAAAATCTTGATGTCTCCAATCTCTTGTTTTGTACGTTTTTTCCACGTGTCTTGACATCCAATGTATCCCTGCAATGTTTGGTGAAGATCTGAGTATGTAGTTTTTGACCTTATCTGGAACCTCCCATCTGAAAATTTGAAAATTCCTAAAAAATCCGTCCAAAATCTTGATGACCCCAATCTCTTGTTTTGTACTTTTTTTCCACGTGTCTCGACCTCCAATGTATCCCTGCAAAGTTTGGTGAAGATCTGAGTATGTAGTTTTTGACCTTATATGGAACCTCCTATCTGAAAATTTGAAAATTCTTAAAAAATTCGTCCAAAATCTTGATGTCACCAATCCTATGTTTTGTATGTTTTTTCCACGTGTCTTGACATCCAATGTATCCATGCAAAGTTTGGTGAAGATCTGAGTATGTCGTTTTTGACCTTATCTGGAACCTCCCATCTGAAAATTTGAAAATTCTTAAAAAATTCGTCGAAAATCTTGATGTCTCCGATCTCTTGTTTTGTACGTTTTTTCCACGTGTCTTGACATGCAAAGTATTCCTGCAAAGTTTGGTGAAGATCTGAGTATGTAGTTTTTGACCTCATCTGGAACCTCCTATCTGAAAATTTGAAAATTCTTAAAAAATTCGTCCAAAATTTTGATGTCTCCAATCTCTTGTTTTGTACGTTTTTTCCACGTGTCTTGACATCCAATGTATCCCTGCAATGTTTGGTGAAGATCTGAGTATGTAGTTTTTGACCTTATCTGGAACCTCCCATCTGAAAATTTGAAAATTCCTAAAAAATCCGTCCAAAATCTTGATGACCCCAATCTCTTGTTTTGTACGTTTTTTCCACGTGTCTTGACATCCAATGTATCCCTGCAAAGTTTGGTGAAGATCTGAGTATGTAGTTTTTGACCTTATCTGGAACCTCCTATCTGAAAATTTGAAAATTCTTAAAAAATTCGTCCAAAATCTTGATGTCTCCAATCTCTTGTTTTGTACGTTTTTTCCACGTGTCTTGATATCCAATGTATCCCTGCAAAGTTTGGTGAAGATCTGAGTATGTCGTTTTTGACCTTATCTGGAACATCCTTTCTGAAAATTTGAAAATTGTTAAAAAATTCGTCCAAAATCTTGATGTCTCCAATCTCTTTTTTGTACGTTTTTTCCACGTGTCTTGACATCCAATGTATCCCTGCAAAGTTTGGTGAAGATCTGAGTATGTAGTTTTTGACCTTATCTGGAACCTCCCATCTGAAAATTTGAAAATTGTTAAAAAATTCGACCAAAATCTTGATGTCTCCAATCTTTTGTTTTGTACGTTTTTTCCACGTGTCTTGACACATAATGTATCCATGCAAAGTTTGGTGAAGATCTGAGTATGTAGTTTTTGACCTTATATGGAACCTCCTATCTGAAAATTTGAAAATTCTTAAAAAATTCGTCCAAAATCTTGATGTCTCCAATCTCTTGTTTTGTACGTTTTTTCCACGTGTCTTGACATCCAATGTATCCCTGCAAAGTTTGGTGAAGATCTGAGTATGTAGTTTTTGACCTTATCTGGAACCTCCCATCTGAAAATTTGAAAATTCCTAAAAAATCCGTGCAAAATCTTGATGACCCCAATCTCTTGTTTTGTACGTTTTTTCCACGTGTCTTGACATCCAATGTATCCATGCAAAATTTGGTGAAGATCTGAGTATGTCGTTTTTGACCTTATCTGGAACCTCCCATCTGAAAATTTGAAAATTCTTAAAAAATTCGTCGAAAATCTTGATGTCTCCGATCTCTTGTTTTGTACGTTTTTTCCACGTGTCTTGACATGCAAAGTATTCCTGCAAAGTTTGGTGAAGATCTGAGTATGTAGTTTTTGACCTTATATGGAACCTCCTATCTGAAAATTTGAAAATTCTTAAAAAATTCGTCCAAAATCTTGATGTCTCCAATCTCTTGTTTTGTACGTTTTTTCCACGTGTCTTGACATCCAATGTATCCCTGCAAAGTTTGGTGAAGATCTGAGTATGTAGTTTTTGACCTTATCTGGAACCTCCCATCTGAAAATTTGAAAATTCCTAAAAAATCCGTGCAAAATCTTGATGACCCCAATCTCTTGTTTTGTACGTTTTTTCCACGTGTCTTGACATCCAATGTATCCATGCAAAGTTTGGTGAAGATCTGAGTATGTCGTTTTTGACCTTATCTGGAACCTCCCATCTGAAAATTTGAAAATTCTTAAAAAATTCGTCGAAAATCTTGATGTCTCCAATCTCTTGTTTTGTACGTTTTTTCCACGTGTCTTGACATCCAATGTATCCCTGCAAAGTTTGGTGAAGATCTGAGTATGTAGTTTTCGACCTTATATGGAACCTCCTTTCTGAAAATTTGAAAATTCTCAAAAAATTCGTCCATAATCTTGATGTCTCCAATCTCTTGTTTTGTACGTTTTTTCCACGTGTCTTGACATCCAATGTATCCCTGCAAAGTTTGGTGAAGATCTGAGTATGTCGTTTTTGACCTTATCTGGAACCTCCTTTCTGAAAATTTGAAAATTCTCAAAAAATTCGTCCATAATCTTGATGTCTCCAATCTCTTGTTTTGTACGTTTTTTCCACGTGTCTTGACATCCAATGTATCCCTGCAATGTTTGGTGGAGATCTGAGTATGTAGTTTTTGACCTTATCTGGGACCTCCTATCAGAAAATTTGAAAATTCTTCAAAAATTCGTCCAAAATCTTGATGTCTCCAATCTCTTGTTTTGTACGTTTTTTCCACGTGTCTCGACCTCCAATGTATCCCTGCAAAGTTTGGTGAAGATCTGAGTATGTCGTTTTTGACCTTATCTGGAACATCCTTTCTGAAAATTTGAAAATTCTTAAAAAATTCGTCGAAAATCTTGATGTCTCCAATCTCTTGTTTTGTACGTTTTTTCCACGTGTCTTGACATCCAATGTATCCCTGCAAAGTTTGGTGAAGATCTGAGTATGTAGTTTATGACCTTATATGGAACCTCCTTTCTGAAAATTTGAAAATTCTCAAAAAATTCGTCCATAATCTTGATGTCTCCAATCTCTTGTTTTGTACGTTTTTTCCACGTGTCTTGACATCCAATGTATCCCTGCAAAGTTTGGTGAAGATCTGAGTATGTAGTTTTTGACCTTATCTGGAACCTCCCATCTGAAAATTTGAAAATTCTTAAAAAATTCGACCAAAATCTTGATGTCACCAATCCTATGTTTTGTATGTTTTTTCCACGTGTCTTGACATCCAATGTATCCATGCAAAGTTTGGTGAAGATCTGAGTATGTCGTTTTTGACCTTATCTGGAACCTCCCATCTGAAAATTTGAAAATTCTTAAAAAATTCGTCGAAAATCTTGATGTCTCCGATCTCTTGTTTTGTACGTTTTTTCCACGTGTCTTGACATGCAAAGTATTCCTGCAAAGTTTGGTGAAGATCTGAGTATGTAGTTTTTGACCTCATCTGGAACCTCCTATCTGAAAATTTGAAAATTCTTAAAAAATTCGTCCAAAATTTTGATGTCTCCAATCTCTTGTTTTGTACGTTTTTTCCACGTGTCTTGACATCCAATGTATCCCTGCAATGTTTGGTGAAGATCTGAGTATGTAGTTTTTGACCTTATCTGGAACCTCCCATCTGAAAATTTGAAAATTCCTAAAAAATCCGTCCAAAATCTTGATGACCCCAATCTCTTGTTTTGTACGTTTTTTCCACGTGTCTTGACATCCAATGTATCCCTGCAAAGTTTGGTGAAGATCTGAGTATGTAGTTTTTGACCTTATCTGGAACCTCCTATCTGAAAATTTGAAAATTCTTAAAAAATTCGTCCAAAATCTTGATGTCTCCAATCTCTTGTTTTGTACGTTTTTTCCACGTGTCTTGATATCCAATGTATCCCTGCAAAGTTTGGTGAAGATCTGAGTATGTCGTTTTTGACCTTATCTGGAACATCCTTTCTGAAAATTTGAAAATTCTTAAAAAATTCGTCGAAAATCTTGATGTCTCCAATCTCTTGTTTTGTACGTTTTTTCCACGTGTTTTGACATCCAATGTATCCCTGCAAAGTTTGGTGAAGATCTGAGTATGTAGTTTTTGACCTTATATGGAACCTCCTATCTGAAAATTTGAAAATTCTTAAAAAATTCGTCCAAAATCTTGATGTCACCAATCCTATGTTTTGTATGTTTTTTCCACGTGTCTTGACATCCAATGTATCCATGCAAAGTTTGGTGAAGATCTGAGTATGTCGTTTTTGACCTTATCTGGAACCTCCCATCTGAAAATTTGAAAATTCTTAAAAAATTCGTCGAAAATCTTGATGTCTCCGATCTCTTGTTTTGTACGTTTTTTCCACGTGTCTTGACATGCAAAGTATTCCTGCAAAGTTTGGTGAAGATCTGAGTATGTAGTTTTTGACCTTATATGGAACCTCCTATCTGAAAATTTGAAAATTCTTAAAAAATTCGTCCAAAATCTTGATGTCTCCAATCTCTTGTTTTGTACGTTTTTTCCACGTGTCTTGACATCCAATGTATCCATGCAAAGTTTGGTGAAGATCTGAGTATGTCGTTTTTGACCTTATCTGGAACCTCCCATCTGAAAATTTGAAAATTCTTAAAAAATTCGTCGAAAATCTTGATGTCTCCGATCTCTTGTTTTGTACGTTTTTTCCACGTGTCTTGACATGCAAAGTATTCCTGCAAAGTTTGGTGAAGATCTGAGTATGTAGTTTTTGACCTTATATGGAACCTCCTATCTGAAAATTTGAAAATTCTTAAAAAATTCGTCCAAAACCTTGATGTCTCCAATCTCTTGTTTTGTACGTTTTTTCCACGTGTCTTGACATCCAATGTATCCCTGCAAAGTTTGGTGAAGATCTGAGTATGTAGTTTTTGACCTTATCTGGAACCTCCCAACTGAAAATTTGAAAATTCCTAAAAAATCCGTGCAAAATCTTGATGACCCCAATCTCTTGTTTTGTACGTTTTTTCCACGTGTCTTGACATCCAATGTATCCATGCAAAGTTTGGTGAAGATCTGAGTATGTCGTTTTTGACCTTATCTGGAACCTCCCATCTGAAAATTTGAAAATTCTTAAAAAATTCGTCGAAAATCTTGATGTCTCCAATCTCTTGTTTTGTACGTTTTTTCCACGTGTCTTGACATGCAAAGTATCCCTGCAACGTTTGGTGAGGATCTGAGTATGTAGTTTTTGACCTTATCTGGAACCTCCTATCTGAAAATTTGAAAATTCTTCAAAAATTCGTCGAAAATCTTGATGTCTCCAATCTCTTGTTTTGTACGTTTTTTCCACGTGTCTTGACATCCAATGTATCCCTGCAATGTTTGGTGGAGATCTGAGTATGTAGTTTTTGACCTTATCTGGGACCTCCTATCAGAAAATTTGAAAATTCTTCAAAAATTCGTCCAAAATCTTGATGTCTCCAATCTCTTGTTTTGTACGTTTTTTCCACGTGTCTCGACCTCCAATGTATCCCTGCAAAGTTTGGTGAAGATCTGAGTATGTCGTTTTTGACCTTATCTGGAACATCCTTTCTGAAAATTTGAAAATTCTTAAAAAATTCGTCGAAAATCTTGATGTCTCCAATCTCTTGTTTTGTACGTTTTTTCCACGTGTCTTGACATCCAATGTATCCCTGCAAAGTTTGGTGAAGATCTGAGTATGTCGTTTTTGATCTTATCTGGAACATCCTTTCTGAAAATTTGAAAATTCTTAAAAAATTCGTCGAAAATCTTGATGTCTCCAATCTCTTGTTTTGTACGTTTTTTCCACGTGTCTTGACATCCAATGTATCCCTGCAAAGTTTGGTGAAGATCTGAGTATGTAGTTTTTGACCTTATATGGAACCTCCTTTCTGAAAATTTGAAAATTCTCAAAAAATTCGTCCATAATCTTGATGTCTCCAATCTCTTGTTTTGTACGTTTTTTCCACGTGTCTTGACATCCAATGTATCCCTGCAAAGTTTGGTGAAGATCTGAGTATGTCGTTTTTGACCTTATCTGGAACATCCTTTCTGAAAATTTGAAAATTCTTAAAAAATTCGTCGAAAATCTTGATGTCTCCAATCTCTTGTTTTGTACGTTTTTTCCACGTGTTTTGACATCCAATGTATCCCTGCAAAGTTTGGTGAAGATCTGAGTATGTAGTTTTTGACCTTATATGGAACCTCCTATCTGAAAATTTGAAAATTCTTAAAAAATTCGTCCAAAATCTTGATGTCACCAATCCTATGTTTTGTATGTTTTTTCCACGTGTCTTGACATCCAATGTATCCATGCAAAGTTTGGTGAAGATCTGAGTATGTCGTTTTTGACCTTATCTGGAACCTCCCATCTGAAAATTTGAAAATTCTTAAAAAATTCGTCGAAAATCTTGATGTCTCCGATCTCTTGTTTTGTACGTTTTTTCCACGTGTCTTGACATGCAAAGTATTCCTGCAAAGTTTGGTGAAGATCTGAGTATGTAGTTTTTGACCTTATATGGAACCTCCTATCTGAAAATTTGAAAATTCTTAAAAAATTCGTCCAAAATCTTGATGTCTCCAATCTCTTGTTTTGTACGTTTTTTCCACGTGTCTTGACATCCAATGTATCCATGCAAAGTTTGGTGAAGATCTGAGTATGTCGTTTTTGACCTTATCTGGAACCTCCCATCTGAAAATTTGAAAATTCTTAAAAAATTCGTCGAAAATCTTGATGTCTCCGATCTCTTGTTTTGTACGTTTTTTCCACGTGTCTTGACATGCAAAGTATTCCTGCAAAGTTTGGTGAAGATCTGAGTATGTAGTTTTTGACCTTATATGGAACCTCCTATCTGAAAATTTGAAAATTCTTAAAAAATTCGTCCAAAATCTTGATGTCTCCAATCTCTTGTTTTGTACGTTTTTTCCACGTGTCTTGACATCCAATGTATCCCTGCAAAGTTTGGTGAAGATCTGAGTATGTAGTTTTTGACCTTATCTGGAACCTCCCATCTGAAAATTTGAAAATTCCTAAAAAATCCGTGCAAAATCTTGATGACCCCAATATCTTGTTTTGTACGTTTTTTCCACGTGTCTTGACATCCAATGTATCCATGCAAAGTTTGGTGAAGATCTGAGTATGTCGTTTTTGACCTTATCTGGAACCTCCCATCTGAAAATTTGAAAATTCTTAAAAAATTCGTCGAAAATCTTGATGTCTCCAATCTCTTGTTTTGTACGTTTTTTCCACGTGTCTTGACATGCAAAGTATCCCTGCAACGTTTGGTGAAGATCTGAGTATGTAGTTTTTGACCTTATCTGGAACCTCCTATCTGAAAATTTGAAAATTCTTCAAAAATTCGTCGAAAATCTTGATGTCTCCAATCTCTTGTTTTGTACGTTTTTTCCACGTGTCTTGACATCCAATGTATCCCTGCAATGTTTGGTGGAGATCTGAGTATGTAGTTTTTGACCTTATCTGGGACCTCCTATCAGAAAATTTGAAAATTCTTCAAAAATTCGTCCAAAATCTTGATGTCTCCAATCTCTTGTTTTGTACGTTTTTTCCACGTGTCTCGACCTCCAATGTATCCCTGCAAAGTTTGGTGAAGATCTGAGTATGTCGTTTTTGACCTTATCTGGAACATCCTTTCTGAAAATTTGAAAATTCTTAAAAAATTCGTCGAAAATCTTGATGTCTCCAATCTCTTGTTTTGTACGTTTTTTCCACGTGTCTTGACATCCAATGTATCCCTGCAAAGTTTGGTGAAGATCTGAGTATGTCGTTTTTGATCTTATCTGGAACATCCTTTCTGAAAATTTGAAAATTCTTAAAAAATTCGTCGAAAATCTTGATGTCTCCAATCTCTTGTTTTGTACGTTTTTTCCACGTGTCTTGACATCCAATGTATCCATGCAAAGTTTGGTGAAGATCTGAGTATGTAGTTTTTGACCTTATATGGAACCTCCTATCTGAAAATTTGAAAATTCTTAAAAAATTCGTCCAAAATCTTGATGTCACCAATCCTATGTTTTGTATGTTTTTTCCACGTGTCTTGACATTTAATGTATCCATGCAAAGTTTGGTGAAGATCTGAGTATGTCGTTTTTGACCTTATCTGGAACCTCCCATCTGAAAATTTGAAAATTCTTAAAAAATTCGTCGAAAATCTTGATGTCTCCGATCTCTTGTTTTGTACGTTTTTTCCACGTGTCTTGACATCCAAAGTATTCCTGCAAAGTTTGGTGAAGATCTGAGTATGTAGTTTTTGACCTTATATGGAACCTCCTATCTGAAAATTTGAAAATTCTTAAAAAATTCGTCCAAAATCTTGATGTCTCCAATCTCTTGTTTTGTACGTTTTTTCCACGTGTCTTGACATCCAATGTATCCCTGCAAAGTTTGGTGAAGATCTGAGTATGTAGTTTTTGACCTTATCTGGAACCTCCCATCTGAAAATTTGAAAATTCCTAAAAAATCCGTGCAAAATCTTGATGACCCCAATCTCTTGTTTTGTACGTTTTTTCCACGTGTCTTGAAATCCAATGTATCCATGCAAAGTTTGGTGAAGATCTGAGTATGTCGTTTTTGACCTTATCTGGAACCTCCCATCTGAAAATTTGAAAATTCTTAAAAAATTCGTCGAAAATCTTGATGTCTCCAATCTCTTGTTTTGTACGTTTTTTCCACGTGTCTTGACATGCAAAGTATCCCTGCAACGTTTGGTGAAGATCTGAGTATGTAGTTTTTGACCTTATCTGGAACCTCCTATCTGAAAATTTGAAAATTCTTCAAAAATTCGTCGAAAATCTTGATGTCTCCAATCTCTTGTTTTGTACGTTTTTTCCACGTGTCTTGACATCCAATGTATCCCTGCAACGTTTGGTGGAGATCTGAGTATGTAGTTTTTGACTTTATCTGGGACCTCCTATCAGAAAATTTGAAAATTCTTCAAAAATTCGTCCAAAATCTTGATGTCTCCAATCTCTTGTTTTGTACGTTTTTTCCACGTGTCTCGACCTCCAATGTATCCCTGCAAAGTTTGGTGAAGATCTGAGTATGTCGTTTTTGACCTTATCTGGAACATCCTTTCTGAAAATTTGAAAATTCTTAAAAAATTCGTCGAAAATCTTGATGTCTCCAATCTCTTGTTTTGTACGTTTTTTCCACGTGTCTTGACATCCAATGTATCCCTGCAAAGTTTGGTGAAGATCTGAGTATGTAGTTTTTGACCTTATATGGAACCTCCTTTCTGAAAATTTGAAAATTCTCAAAAAATTCGTCCATAATCTTGATGTCTCCAATCTCTTGTTTTGTACGTTTTTTCCACGTGTCTTGACATCCAATGTATCCCTGCAAAGTTTGGTGAAGATCTGAGTATGTAGTTTTTGACCTTATCTGGAACCTCCCATCTGAAAATTTGAAAATTCTTAAAAAATTCGACCAAAATCTTGATGTCACCAATCCTATGTTTTGTATGTTTTTTCCACGTGTCTTGACATCCAATGTATCCATGCAAAGTTTGGTGAAGATCTGAGTATGTCGTTTTTGACCTTATCTGGAACCTCCCATCTGAAAATTTGAAAATTCTTAAAAAATTCGTCGAAAATCTTGATGTCTCCGATCTCTTGTTTTGTACGTTTTTCCACGTGTCTTGACATGCAAAGTATTCCTGCAAAGTTTGGTGAAGATCTGAGTATGTAGTTTTTGACCTCATCTGGAACCTCCTATCTGAAAATTTGAAAATTCTTAAAAAATTCGTCCAAAATTTTGATGTCTCCAATCTCTTGTTTTGTACGTTTTTTCCACGTGTCTTGACATCCAATGTATCCCTGCAATGTTTGGTGAAGATCTGAGTATGTAGTTTTTGACCTTATCTGGAACCTCCCATCTGAAAATTTGAAAATTCCTAAAAAATCCGTCCAAAATCTTGATGACCCCAATCTCTTGTTTTGTACGTTTTTTCCACGTGTCTTGACATCCAATGTATCCCTGCAAAGTTTGGTGAAGATCTGAGTATGTAGTTTTTGACCTTATCTGGAACCTCCTATCTGAAAATTTGAAAATTCTTAAAAAATTCGTCCAAAATCTTGATGTCTCCAATCTCTTGTTTTGTACGTTTTTTCCACGTGTCTTGATATCCAATGTATCCCTGCAAAGTTTGGTGAAGATCTGAGTATGTCGTTTTTGACCTTATCTGGAACATCCTTTCTGAAAATTTGAAAATTCTTAAAAAATTCGTCGAAAATCTTGATGTCTCCAATCTCTTGTTTTGTACGTTTTTTCCACGTGTTTTGACATCCAATGTATCCCTGCAAAGTTTGGTGAAGATCTGAGTATGTAGTTTTTGACCTTATATGGAACCTCCTATCTGAAAATTTGAAAATTCTTAAAAAATTCGTCCAAAATCTTGATGTCACCAATCCTATGTTTTGTATGTTTTTTCCACGTGTCTTGACATCCAATGTATCCATGCAAAGTTTGGTGAAGATCTGAGTATGTCGTTTTTGACCTTATCTGGAACCTCCCATCTGAAAATTTGAAAATTCTTAAAAAATTCGTCCAAAATCTTGATGTCTCCAATCTCTTGTTTTGTACGTTTTTTCCACGTGTCTCGACCTCCAATGTATCCCTGCAAAGTTTGGTGAAGATCTGAGTATGTCGTTTTTGACCTTATCTGGAACATCCTTTCTGAAAATTTGAAAATTCTTAAAAAATTCGTCGAAAATCTTTATGTCTCCAATCTCTTGTTTTGTACGTTTTTTCCACGTGTCTTGACATCCAATGTATCCCTGCAAAGTTTGGTGAAGATCTGAGTATGTAGTTTTTGACCTTATATGGAACCTCCTTTCTGAAAATTTGAAAATTCTCAAAAAATTCGTCCATAATCTTGATGTTTCCAATCTCTTGTTTTGTACGTTTTTTCCACGTGTCTTGACATCCAATGTATCCCTGCAAAGTTTGGTGAAGATCTGAGTATGTAGTTTTTGACCTTATCTGGAACCTCCCATCTGAAAATTTGAAAATTCTTAAAAAATTCGACCAAAATCTTGATGTCACCAATCCTATGTTTTGTATGTTTTTTCCACGTGTCTTGACATCCAATGTATCCATGCAAAGTTTGGTGAAGATCTGAGTATGTCGTTTTTGACCTTATCTGGAACCTCCCATCTGAAAATTTGAAAATTCTTAAAAAATTCGTCGAAAATCTTGATGTCTCCGATCTCTTGTTTTGTACGTTTTTTCCACGTGTCTTGACATGCAAAGTATTCCTGCAAAGTTTGGTGAAGATCTGAGTATGTAGTTTTTGACCTCATCTGGAACCTCCTATCTGAAAATTTGAAAATTCTTAAAAAATTCGTCCAAAATTTTGATGTCTCCAATCTCTTGTTTTGTACGTTTTTTCCACGTGTCTTGACATCCAATGTATCCCTGCAATGTTTGGTGAAGATCTGAGTATGTAGTTTTTGACCTTATCTGGAACCTCCCATCTGAAAATTTGAAAATTCCTAAAAAATCCGTCCAAAATCTTGATGACCCCAATCTCTTGTTTTGTACGTTTTTTCCACGTGTCTTGACATCCAATGTATCCCTGCAAAGTTTGGTGAAGATCTGAGTATGTAGTTTTTGACCTTATCTGGAACCTCCTATCTGAAAATTTGAAAATTCTTAAAAAATTCGTCCAAAATCTTGATGTCTCCAATCTCTTGTTTTGTACGTTTTTTCCACGTGTCTTGATATCCAATGTATCCCTGCAAAGTTTGGTGAAGATCTGAGTATGTCGTTTTTGACCTTATCTGGAACATCCTTTCTGAAAATTTGAAAATTCTTAAAAAATTCGTCGAAAATCTTGATGTCTCCAATCTCTTGTTTTGTACGTTTTTTCCACGTGTTTTGACATCCAATGTATCCCTGCAAAGTTTGGTGAAGATCTGAGTATGTAGTTTTTGACCTTATATGGAACCTCCTATCTGAAAATTTGAAAATTCTTAAAAAATTCGTCCAAAATCTTGATGTCACCAATCCTATGTTTTGTATGTTTTTTCCACGTGTCTTGACATCCAATGTATCCATGCAAAGTTTGGTGAAGATCTGAGTATGTCGTTTTTGACCTTATCTGGAACCTCCCATCTGAAAATTTGAAAATTCTTAAAAAATTCGTCGAAAATCTTGATGTCTCCGATCTCTTGTTTTGTACGTTTTTTCCACGTGTCTTGACATGCAAAGTATTCCTGCAAAGTTTGGTGAAGATCTGAGTATGTAGTTTTTGACCTTATATGGAACCTCCTATCTGAAAATTTGAAAATTCTTAAAAAATTCGTCCAAAATCTTGATGTCTCCAATCTCTTGTTTTGTACGTTTTTTCCACGTGTCTTGACATCCAATGTATCCCTGCAAAGTTTGGTGAAGATCTGAGTATGTAGTTTTTGACCTTATCTGGAACCTCCCATCTGAAAATTTGAAAATTCCTAAAAAATCCGTGCAAAATCTTGATGACCCCAATCTCTTGTTTTGTACGTTTTTTCCACGTGTCTTGACATCCAATGTATCCATGCAAAGTTTGGTGAAGATCTGAGTATGTCGTTTTTGACCTTATCTGGAACCTCCCATCTGAAAATTTGAAAATTCTTAAAAAATTCGTCGAAAATCTTGATGTCTCCAATCTCTTGTTTTGTACGTTTTTTCCACGTGTCTTGACATGCAAAGTATCCCTGCAACGTTTGGTGAAGATCTGAGTATGTAGTTTTTGACCTTATCTGGAACCTCCTATCTGAAAATTTGAAAATTCTTCAAAAATTCGTCGAAAATCTTGATGTCTCCAATCTCTTGTTTTGTACGTTTTTTCCACGTGTCTTGACATCCAATGTATCCCTGCAATGTTTGGTGGAGATCTGAGTATGTAGTTTTTGACCTTATCTGGAACCTCCTATCTGAAAATTTGAAAATTCTTCAAAAATTCGTCGAAAATCTTGATGTCTCCAATCTCTTGTTTTGTACGTTTTTTCCACGTGTCTTGACATCCAATGTATCCCTGCAATGTTTGGTGGAGATCTGAGTATGTAGTTTTTGACCTTATCTGGGACCTCCTATCAGAAAATTTGAAAATTCTTCAAAAATTCGTCCAAAATCTTGATGTCTCCAATCTCTTGTTTTGTACGTTTTTTCCACGTGTCTCGACCTCCAATGTATCCCTGCAAAGTTTGGTGAAGATCTGAGTATGTCGTTTTTGACCTTATCTGGAACATCCTTTCTGAAAATTTGAAAATTCTTAAAAAATTCGTCGAAAATCTTGATGTCTCCAATCTCTTGTTTTGTACGTTTTTTCCACGTGTCTTGACATCCAATGTATCCCTGCAAAGTTTGGTGAAGATCTGAGTATGTAGTTTTTGACCTTATATGGAACCTCCTTTCTGAAAATTTGAAAATTCTCAAAAAATTCGTCCATAATCTTGATGTCTCCAATCTCTTGTTTTGTACGTTTTTTCCACGTGTCTTGACATCCAATGTATCCCTGCAAAGTTTGGTGAAGATCTGAGTATGTAGTTTTTGACCTTATCTGGAACCTCCCATCTGAAAATTTGAAAATTCTTAAAAAATTCGACCAAAATCTTGATGTCACCAATCCTATGTTTTGTATGTTTTTTCCACGTGTCTTGACATCCAATGTATCCATGCAAAGTTTGGTGAAGATCTGAGTATGTAGTTTTTGACCTTATCTGGAACCTCCCATCTGAAAATTTGAAAATTCTTAAAAAATTCGTCGAAAATCTTGATGTCTCCGATCTCTTGTTTTGTACGTTTTTTCCACGTGTCTTGACATGCAAAGTATTCCTGCAAAGTTTGGTGAAGATCTGAGTATGTAGTTTTTGACCTCATCTGGAACCTCCTATCTGAAAATTTGAAAATTCTTAAAAAATTCGTCCAAAATTTTGATGTCTCCAATCTCTTGTTTTGTACGTTTTTTCCACGTGTCTTGACATCCAATGTATCCCTGCAATGTTTGGTGAAGATCTGAGTATGTAGTTTTTGACCTTATCTGGAACCTCCCATCTGAAAATTTGAAAATTCCTAAAAAATCCGTCCAAAATCTTGATGACCCCAATCTCTTGTTTTGTACGTTTTTTCCACGTGTCTTGACATCCAATGTATCCCTGCAAAGTTTGGTGAAGATCTGAGTATGTAGTTTTTGACCTTATCTGGAACCTCCTATCTGAAAATTTGAAAATTCTTAAAAAATTCATCCAAAATCTTGATGTCTCCAATCTCTTGTTTTGTACGTTTTTTCCACGTGTCTTGATATCCAATGTATCCCTGCAAAGTTTGGTGAAGATCTGAGTATGTCGTTTTTGACCTTATCTGGAACATCCTTTCTGAAAATTTGAAAATTGTTAAAAAATTCGTCCAAAATCTTGATGTCTCCAATCTCTTTTTTGTACGTTTTTTCCACGTGTCTTGACATCCAATGTATCCCTGCAAAGTTTGGTGAAGATCTGAGTATGTAGTTTTTGACCTTATCTGGAACCTCCCATCTGAAAATTTGAAAATTCTTAAAAAATTCGACCAAAATCTTGATGTCTCCAATCTTTTGTTTTGTACGTTTTTTCCACGTGTCTTGACACATAATGTATCCATGCAAAGTTTGGTGAAGATCTGAGTATGTAGTTTTTGACCTTATATGGAACCTCCTATCTGAAAATTTGAAAATTCTTAAAAAATTCGTCCAAAATCTTGATGTCTCCAATCTCTTGTTTTGTACGTTTTTTCCACGTGTCTTGACATCCAATGTATCCCTGCAAAGTTTGGTGAAGATCTGAGTATGTAGTTTTTGACCTTATCTGGAACCTCCCATCTGAAAATTTGAAAATTCCTAAAAAATCCGTGCAAAATCTTGATGACCCCAATCTCTTGTTTTGTACGTTTTTTCCACGTGTCTTGACATCCAATGTATCCATGCAAAGTTTGGTGAAGATCTGAGTATGTCGTTTTTGACCTTATCTGGAACCTCCCATCTGAAAATTTGAAAATTCTTAAAAAATTCGTCGAAAATCTTGATGTCTCCAATCTCTTGTTTTGTACGTTTTTTCCACGTGTCTTGACATGCAAAGTATCCCTGCAACGTTTGGTGAAGATCTGAGTATGTAGTTTTTGACCTTATCTGGAACCTCCTATCTGAAAATTTGAAAATTCTTCAAAAATTCTTCGAAAATCTTGATGTCTCCAATCTCTTGTTTTGTACGTTTTTTCCACGTGTCTTGACATCCAATGTATCCCTGCAATGTTTGGTGGAGATCTGAGTATGTAGTTTTTGACCTTATCTGGGACCTCCTATCAGAAAATTTGAAAATTCTTCAAAAATTCGTCCAAAATCTTGATGTCTCCAATCTCTTGTTTTGTACGTTTTTTCCACGTGTCTCGACCTCCAATGTATCCCTGCAAAGTTTGGTGAAGATCTGAGTATGTCGTTTTTGACCTTATCTGGAACATCCTTTCTGAAAATTTGAAAATTCTTAAAAAATTCGTCGAAAATCTTGATGTCTCCAATCTCTTGTTTTGTACGTTTTTTCCACGTGTCTTGACATCCAATGTATCCCTGCAAAGTTTGGTGAAGATCTGAGTATGTAGTTTTTGACCTTATATGGAACCTCCTTTCTGAAAATTTGAAAATTCTCAAAAAATTCGTCCATAATCTTGATGTCTCCAATCTCTTGTTTTGTACGTTTTTTCCACGTGTCTTGACATCCAATGTATCCCTGCAAAGTTTGGTGAAGATCTGAGTATGTAGTTTTTGACCTTATCTGGAACCTCCCATCTGAAAATTTGAAAATTCTTAAAAAATTCGACCAAAATCTTGATGTCACCAATCCTATGTTTTGTATGTTTTTTCCACGTGTCTTGACATCCAATGTATCCATGCAAAGTTTGGTGAAGATCTGAGTATGTAGTTTTTGACCTTATCTGGAACCTCCCATCTGAAAATTTGAAAATTCTTAAAAAATTCGTCGAAAATCTTGATGTCTCCGATCTCTTGTTTTGTACGTTTTTTCCACGTGTCTTGACATGCAAAGTATTCCTGCAAAGTTTGGTGAAGATCTGAGTATGTAGTTTTTGACCTCATCTGGAACCTCCTATCTGAAAATTTGAAAATTCTTAAAAAATTCGTCCAAAATTTTGATGTCTCCAATCTCTTGTTTTGTACGTTTTTTCCACGTGTCTTGACATCCAATGTATCCCTGCAATGTTTGGTGAAGATCTGAGTATGTAGTTTTTGACCTTATCTGGAACCTCCCATCTGAAAATTTGAAAATTCCTAAAAAATCCGTCCAAAATCTTGATGACCCCAATCTCTTGTTTTGTACGTTTTTTCCACGTGTCTTGACATCCAATGTATCCCTGCAAAGTTTGGTGAAGATCTGAGTATGTAGTTTTTGACCTTATCTGGAACCTCCTATCTGAAAATTTGAAAATTCTTAAAAAATTCATCCAAAATCTTGATGTCTCCAATCTCTTGTTTTGTACGTTTTTTCCACGTGTCTTGATATCCAATGTATCCCTGCAAAGTTTGGTGAAGATCTGAGTATGTCGTTTTTGACCTTATCTGGATCATCCTTTCTGAAAATTTGAAAATTGTTAAAAAATTCGTCCAAAATCTTGATGTCTCCAATCTCTTTTTTGTACGTTTTTTCCACGTGTCTTGACATCCAATGTATCCCTGCAAAGTTTGGTGAAGATCTGAGTATGTAGTTTTTGACCTTATCTGGAACCTCCCATCTGAAAATTTGAAAATTCTTAAAAAATTCGACCAAAATCTTGATGTCTCCAATCTTTTGTTTTGTACGTTTTTTCCACGTGTCTTGACACATAATGTATCCATGCAAAGTTTGGTGAAGATCTGAGTATGTAGTTTTTGACCTTATATGGAACCTCCTATCTGAAAATTTGAAAATTCTTAAAAAATTCGTCCAAAATCTTGATGTCTCCAATCTCTTGTTTTGTACGTTTTTTCCACGTGTCTTGACATCCAATGTATCCCTGCAAAGTTTGGTGAAGATCTGAGTATGTAGTTTTTGACCTTATCTGGAACCTCCCATCTGAAAATTTGAAAATTCCTAAACAATCCGTGCAAAATCTTGATGACCCCAATCTCTTGTTTTGTACGTTTTTTCCACGTGTCTTGACATCCAATGTATCCATGCAAAGTTTGGTGAAGATCTGAGTATGTCGTTTTTGACCTTATCTGGAACCTCCCATCTGAAAATTTGAAAATTCTTAAAAAATTCGTCGAAAATCTTGATGTCTCCGATCTCTTGTTTTGTACGTTTTTTCCACGTGTCTTGACATGCAAAGTATTCCTGCAAAGTTTGGTGAAGATCTGAGTATGTAGTTTTTGACCTTATATGGAACCTCCTATCTGAAAATTTGAAAATTCTTAAAAAATTCGTCCAAAATCTTGATGTCTCCAATCTCTTGTTTTGTACGTTTTTTCCACGTGTCTTGACATCCAATGTATCCCTGCAAAGTTTGGTGAAGATCTGAGTATGTAGTTTTTGACCTTATCTGGAACCTCCCATCTGAAAATTTGAAAATTCCTAAAAAATCCGTGCAAAATCTTGATGACCCCAATCTCTTGTTTTGTACGTTTTTTCCACGTGTCTTGACATCCAATGTATCCATGCAAAGTTTGGTGAAGATCTGAGTATGTCGTTTTTGACCTTATCTGGAACCTCCCATCTGAAAATTTGAAAATTCTTAAAAAATTCGTCGAAAATCTTGATGTCTCCAATCTCTTGTTTTGTACGTTTTTTCCACGTGTCTTGACATGCAAAGTATCCCTGCAACGTTTGGTGAAGATCTGAGTATGTAGTTTTTGACCTTATCTGGAACCTCCTATCTGAAAATTTGAAAATTCTTCAAAAATTCGTCGAAAATCTTGATGTCTCCAATCTCTTGTTTTGTACGTTTTTTCCACGTGTCTTGACATCCAATGTATCCCTGCAATGTTTGGTGGAGATCTGAGTATGTAGTTTTTGACCTTATCTGGAACCTCCTATCTGAAAATTTGAAAATTCTTCAAAAATTCGTCGAAAATCTTGATGTCTCCAATCTCTTGTTTTGTACGTTTTTTCCACGTGTCTTGACATCCAATGTATCCCTGCAATGTTTGGTGGAGATCTGAGTATGTAGTTTTTGACCTTATCTGGGACCTCCTATCAGAAAATTTGAAAATTCTTCAAAAATTCGTCCAAAATCTTGATGTCTCCAATCTCTTGTTTTGTACGTTTTTTCCACGTGTCTCGACCTCCAATGTATCCCTGCAAAGTTTGGTGAAGATCTGAGTATGTCGTTTTTGACCTTATCTGGAACATCCTTTCTGAAAATTTGAAAATTCTTAAAAAATTCGTCGAAAATCTTGATGTCTCCAATCTCTTGTTTTGTACGTTTTTTCCACGTGTCTTGACATCCAATGTATCCCTGCAAAGTTTGGTGAAGATCTGAGTATGTAGTTTTTGACCTTATATGGAACCTCCTTTCTGAAAATTTGAAAATTCTCAAAAAATTCGTCCATAATCTTGATGTCTCCAATCTCTTGTTTTGTACGTTTTTTCCACGTGTCTTGACATCCAATGTATCCCTGCAAAGTTTGGTGAAGATCTGAGTATGTAGTTTTTGACCTTATCTGGAACCTCCCATCTGAAAATTTGAAAATTCTTAAAAAATTCGACCAAAATCTTGATGTCACCAATCCTATGTTTTGTATGTTTTTTCCACGTGTCTTGACATCCAATGTATCCATGCAAAGTTTGGTGAAGATCTGAGTATGTAGTTTTTGACCTTATCTGGAACCTCCCATCTGAAAATTTGAAAATTCTTAAAAAATTCGTCGAAAATCTTGATGTCTCCGATCTCTTGTTTTGTACGTTTTTTCCACGTGTCTTGACATGCAAAGTATTCCTGCAAAGTTTGGTGAAGATCTGAGTATGTAGTTTTTGACCTCATCTGGAACCTCCTATCTGAAAATTTGAAAATTCTTAAAAAATTCGTCCAAAATTTTGATGTCTCCAATCTCTTGTTTTGTACGTTTTTTCCACGTGTCTTGACATCCAATGTATCCCTGCAATGTTTGGTGAAGATCTGAGTATGTAGTTTTTGACCTTATCTGGAACCTCCCATCTGAAAATTTGAAAATTCCTAAAAAATCCGTCCAAAATCTTGATGACCCCAATCTCTTGTTTTGTACGTTTTTTCCACGTGTCTTGACATCCAATGTATCCCTGCAAAGTTTGGTGAAGATCTGAGTATGTAGTTTTTGACCTTATCTGGAACCTCCTATCTGAAAATTTGAAAATTCTTAAAAAATTCATCCAAAATCTTGATGTCTCCAATCTCTTGTTTTGTACGTTTTTTCCACGTGTCTTGATATCCAATGTATCCCTGCAAAGTTTGGTGAAGATCTGAGTATGTCGTTTTTGACCTTATCTGGAACATCCTTTCTGAAAATTTGAAAATTGTTAAAAAATTCGTCCAAAATCTTGATGTCTCCAATCTCTTTTTTGTACGTTTTTTCCACGTGTCTTGACATCCAATGTATCCCTGCAAAGTTTGGTGAAGATCTGAGTATGTAGTTTTTGACCTTATCTGGAACCTCCCATCTGAAAATTTGAAAATTCTTAAAAAATTCGACCAAAATCTTGATGTCTCCAATCTTTTGTTTTGTACGTTTTTTCCACGTGTCTTGACACATAATGTATCCATGCAAAGTTTGGTGAAGATCTGAGTATGTAGTTTTTGACCTTATATGGAACCTCCTATCTGAAAATTTGAAAATTCTTAAAAAATTCGTCCAAAATCTTGATGTCTCCAATCTCTTGTTTTGTACGTTTTTTCCACGTGTCTTGACATCCAATGTATCCCTGCAAAGTTTGGTGAAGATCTGAGTATGTAGTTTTTGACCTTATCTGGAACCTCCCATCTGAAAATTTGAAAATTCCTAAAAAATCCGTGCAAAATCTTGATGACCCCAATCTCTTGTTTTGTACGTTTTTTCCACGTGTCTTGACATCCAATGTATCCATGCAAAGTTTGGTGAAGATCTGAGTATGTCGTTTTTGACCTTATCTGGAACCTCCCATCTGAAAATTTGAAAATTCTTAAAAAATTCGTCGAAAATCTTGATGTCTCCAATCTCTTGTTTTGTACGTTTTTTCCACGTGTCTTGACATGCAAAGTATCCCTGCAACGTTTGGTGAAGATCTGAGTATGTAGTTTTTGACCTTATCTGGAACCTCCTATCTGAAAATTTGAAAATTCTTCAAAAATTCGTCGAAAATCTTGATGTCTCCAATCTCTTGTTTTGTACGTTTTTTCCACGTGTCTTGACATCCAATGTATCCCTGCAATGTTTGGTGGAGATCTGAGTATGTAGTTTTTGACCTTATCTGGGACCTCCTATCAGAAAATTTGAAAATTCTTCAAAAATTCGTCCAAAATCTTGATGTCTCCAATCTCTTGTTTTGTACGTTTTTTCCACGTGTCTCGACCTCCAATGTATCCCTGCAAAGTTTGGTGAAGATCTGAGTATGTCGTTTTTGACCTTATCTGGAACATCCTTTCTGAAAATTTGAAAATTCTTAAAAAATTCGTCGAAAATCTTGATGTCTCCAATCTCTTGTTTTGTACGTTTTTTCCACGTGTCTTGACATCCAATGTATCCCTGCAAAGTTTGGTGAAGATCTGAGTATGTAGTTTTTGACCTTATATGGAACCTCCTTTCTGAAAATTTGAAAATTCTCAAAAAATTCGTCCATAATCTTGATGTCTCCAATCTCTTGTTTTGTACGTTTTTTCCACGTGTCTTGACATCCAATGTATCCCTGCAAAGTTTGGTGAAGATCTGAGTATGTAGTTTTTGACCTTATCTGGAACCTCCCATCTGAAAATTTGAAAATTCTTAAAAAATTCGACCAAAATCTTGATGTCACCAATCCTATGTTTTGTATGTTTTTTCCACGTGTCTTGACATCCAATGTATCCATGCAAAGTTTGGTGAAGATCTGAGTATGTCGTTTTTGACCTTATCTGGAACCTCCCATCTGAAAATTTGAAAATTCTTAAAAAATTCGTCGAAAATCTTGATGTCTCCGATCTCTTGTTTTGTACGTTTTTTCCACGTGTCTTGACATGCAAAGTATTCCTGCAAAGTTTGGTGAAGATCTGAGTATGTAGTTTTTGACCTCATCTGGAACCTCCTATCTGAAAATTTGAAAATTCTTAAAAAATTCGTCCAAAATTTTGATGTCTCCAATCTCTTGTTTTGTACGTTTTTTCCACGTGTCTTGACATCCAATGTATCCCTGCAATGTTTGGTGAAGATCTGAGTATGTAGTTTTTGACCTTATCTGGAACCTCCCATCTGAAAATTTGAAAATTCCTAAAAAATCCGTCCAAAATCTTGATGACCCCAATCTCTTGTTTTGTACGTTTTTTCCACGTGTCTTGACATCCAATGTATCCCTGCAAAGTTTGGTGAAGATCTGAGTATGTAGTTTTTGACCTTATCTGGAACCTCCTATCAGAAAATTTGAAAATTCTTCAAAAATTCGTCCAAAATCTTGATGTCTCCAATCTCTTGTTTTGTACGTTTTTTCCACGTGTCTCGACCTCCAATGTATCCCTGCAAAGTTTGGTGAAGATCTGAGTATGTCGTTTTTGACCTTATCTGGAACATCCTTTCTGAAAATTTGAAAATTGTTAAAAAATTCGTCCAAAATCTTGATGTCTCCAATCTCTTTTTTGTACGTTTTTTCCACGTGTCTTGACATCCAATGTATCCCTGCAAAGTTTGGTGAAGATCTGAGTATGTAGTTTTTGACCTTATCTGGAACCTCCCATCTGAAAATTTGAAAATTCTTAAAAAATTCGACCAAAATCTTGATGTCTCCAATCTTTTGTTTTGTACGTTTTTTCCACGTGTCTTGACACATAATGTATCCATGCAAAGTTTGGTGAAGATCTGAGTATGTAGTTTTTGACCTTATATGGAACCTCCTATCTGAAAATTTGAAAATTCTTAAAAAATTCGTCCAAAATCTTGATGTCTCCAATCTCTTGTTTTGTACGTTTTTTCCACGTGTCTTGACATCCAATGTATCCCTGCAAAGTTTGGTGAAGATCTGAGTATGTAGTTTTTGATCTTATCTGGAACCTCCCATCTGAAAATTTGAAAATTCCTAAAAAATCCGTGCAAAATCTTGATGACCCCAATCTCTTGTTTTGTACGTTTTTTCCACGTGTCTTGACATCCAATGTATTCCTGCAATGTTTGGTGAAGATCTGAGTATGTAGTTTTTGACCTTATATGGAACCTCCTATCTGAAAATTTGAAAATTCTTAAAAAATTCGACCAAAATCTTGATGTTCCGAATCCTATGTTTTGTATGTTTTTTCCACGTGTCTTGACATCCAATGTATCCATGCAAAGTTTGGTGAAGATCTGAGTATGTAGTTTTTGACCTTATATTGAACCTCCCATCTGAAAATTTGAAAATTCTTAAAAAATTCGTCCAAAATCTTGATGACCCCAATCTCTTGTTTTGTACGTTTTTTCCACGTGTCTTGACATCCAAAGTATCCCTGCAAAGTTTGGTGAAGATCTGAGTATGTAGTTTTTGACCTTATATGGAACCTCCTTTCTGAAAATTTGAGAATTCTTAAAAAATTCGTCCAAAATCTTGATGTCTCCAATCTCTTGTTTTGTACGTTTTTTCCACGTGTCTTGACATCCAATGTATCCATGCAAAGTTTGGTGAAGATCTGAGTATGTCGTTTTTGACCTTATCTGGAACCTCCCATCTGAAAATTTGAAAATTCTTAAAAAATTCGTCGAAAATCTTGATGTCTCCAATCTTTTGTTTTGTACGTTTTTTCCACGTGTCTTGACATGCAAAGTATCCCTGCAACGTTTGGTGAAGATCTGAGTATGTAGTTTTTGACCTTATCTGGAACCTCCTATCTGAAAATTTGAAAATTCTTCAAAAATTCGTCGAAAATCTTGATGTCTCCAATCTCTTGTTTTGTACGTTTTTTCCACGTGTCTTGACATCCAATGTATTCCTGCAATGTTTGGTGGAGATCTGAGTATGTAGTTTTAGACCTTATCTGGAACCTCCTATCTGAAAATTTGAAAATTCTTCAAAAATTCGTCCAAAATCTTGATGTCTCCAATCTCTTGTTTTGTACGTTTTTTCCACATGTCTCGACCTCCAATGGATCCCTGCAAAGTTTGGTGAAGATCTGAGTATGTCGTTTTTGACCTTATCTGGAACATCCTTTCTGAAAATTTGAAAATTCTTAAAAAATTCGTCGAAAATCTTGATGTCTCCAATCTCTTGTTTTGTACGTTTTTTCCACGTGTCTTGACATCCAATGTATCCCTGCAAAGTTTGGTGAAGATCTGAGTATGTAGTTTTTGACCTTATATGGAACCTCCTATCTGAAAATTTGAAAATTCTTAAAAAATTCGTCCAAAATCTTGATGTCTCCAATCTCTTGTTTTGTACGTTTTTTCCACGTGTCTCGACCTCCAATGGATCCCTGCAAAGTTTGGTGAAGATCTGAGTATGTCGTTTTTGACCTTATCTGGAACCTCCCATCTGAAAATTTGAAAATTCTTAAAAAATTCGTCGAAAATCTTGATGTCTCCGATCTCTTGTTTTGTACGTTTTTTCCACGTGTCTTGACATGCAAAGTATTCCTGCAAAGTTTGGTGAAGATCTGAGTATGTAGTTTTTGGCCTCATCTGGAACCTCCTATCTGAAAATTTGAAAATTCTTAAAAAATTCGTCCAAAATCTTGATGTCTCCAATCTCTTGTTTTGTACGTTTTTTCCACGTGTCTTGACACCCAATGTATCCCTGCAATGTTTGGTGAAGATCTGAGTATGTAGTTTTTGACCTTATCTGGAACCTCCCATCTGAAAAGTTGAAAATTCCTAAAAAATCCGTCCAAAATCTTGATGACCCCAATCTCTTGTTTTGTACTTTTTTTCCACGTGTCTTGACATCCAATGTATCCCTGCAAAGTTTGGTGAAGATCTGAGTATGTAGTTTTTGATCTTATCTGGAACCTCCTATCTGAAAATTTGAAAATTCTTAAAAAATTCGTCCAAAATCTTGATGTCTCCAATCTCTTGTTTTGTACGTTTTTTCCACGTGTCTTGATATCCAATGTATCCCTGCAAAGTTTGGTGAAGATCTGAGTATGTTGTTTTTGACCTTATCTGGAACATCCTTTCTGAAAATTTGAAAATTGTTAAAAAATTCGTCCAAAATCTTGATGTCTCCTATCTCTTGTTTTGTACGTTTTTTCCACGTGTCTTGACATCCAATGTATCCCTGCAAAGTTTGGTGAAGATCTGAGTATGTAGTTTTTGACCTTATCTGGAACCTCCCATCTGAAAATTTGAAAATTCTTAAAAAATTCGACCAATATCTTGATGTCTCCAATCTTTTGTTTTGTACGTTTTTTCCACGTGTCTTGACACATAATGTATCCATGCAAAGTTTGGTGAAGATCTGAGTATGTAGTTTTTGACCTTATATGGAACCTCCTATCTGAAAATTTGAAAATTCTTAAAAAATTCGTCCAAAATCTTGATGTCTCCAATCTCTTGTTTTGTACGTTTTTTCCACGTGTCTTGACATCCAATGTATCCCTGCAAAGTTTGGTGAAGATCTGAGTATGTAGTTTTTGACCTTATCTGGAACCTCCCATCTGAAAATTTGAAAATTCTTAAAAAATTCGACCAATATCTTGATGTCTCCAATCTTTTGTTTTGTACGTTTTTTCCACGTGTCTTGACACATAATGTATCCATGCAAAGTTTGGTGAAGATCTGAGTATGTAGTTTTTGACCTTATATGGAACCTCCTATCTGAAAATTTGAAAATTCTTAAAAAATCCGTGCAAAATCTTGATGACCCCAATCTCTTGTTTTGTACGTTTTTTCCACGTGTCTTGACATCCAATGTATTCCTGCAATGTTTGGTGAAGATCTGAGTATGTAGTTTTTGACCTTATATGGAACCTCCTATCTGAAAATTTGAAAATTCTTAAAAAATTCGACTAAAATCTTGATGTTCCGAATCCTATGTTTTGTATGTTTTTTCCACGTGTCTTGACATCCAATGTATCCATGCAAAGTTTGGTGAAGATCTGAGTATGTAGTTTTTGACCTTATATTGAACCTCCCATCTGAAAATTTGAAAATTCTTAAAAAATTCGTCCAAAATCTTGATGACCCCAATCTCTTGTTTTGTACGTTTTTCCACGTGTCTTGACATCCAAAGTATCCCTGCAAAGTTTGGTGAAGATCTGAGTATGTAGTTTTTGACCTTATATGGAACCTCCTTTCTGAAAATTTGAGAATTCTTAAAAAATTCGTCCAAAATCTTGATGTCTCCAATCTCTTGTTTTGTACGTTTTTTCCACGTGTCTTGACATCCAATGTATCCATGCAAAGTTTGGTGAAGATCTGAGTATGTCGTTTTTGACCTTATCTGGAACCTCCCATCTGAAAATTTGAAAATTCTTAAAAAATTCTTCGAAAATCTTGATGTCTCCAATCTTTTGTTTTGTACGTTTTTTCCACGTGTCTTGACATGCAAAGTATCCCTGCAACGTTTGGTGAAGATCTGAGTATGTAGTTTTTGACCTTATCTGGAACCTCCTATCTGAAAATTTGAAAATTCTTCAAAAATTCGTCGAAAATCTTGATGTCTCCAATCTCTTGTTTTGTACTTTTTTTCCACGTGTCTTGATATCCAATGTATTCCTGCAATGTTTGGTGGAGATCTGAGTATGTAGTTTTAGACCTTATCTGGAACCTCCTATCTGAAAATTTGAAAATTCTTCAAAAATTCGTCCAAAATCTTGATGTCTCCAATCTCTTGTTTTGTACGTTTTTTCCACGTGTCTCGACCTCCAATGGATCCCTGCAAAGTTTGGTGAAGATCTGAGTATGTAGTTTTTGACCTCATCTGGAACATCCTTTCTGAAAATTTGAAAATTCTTCAAAAATTCGTCGAAAATCTTGATGTCTCCAATCTCTTGTTTTGTACGTTTTTTCCACGTGTCTTGACATCCAATGTATTCCTGCAATGTTTGGTGGAGATCTGAGTATGTAGTTTTAGACCTTATCTGGAACCTCCTATCTGAAAATTTGAAAATTCTTCAAAAATTCGTCCAAAATCTTGATGTCTCCAATCTCTTGTTTTGTACGTTTTTTCCACGTGTCTCGACCTCCAATGGATCCCTGCAAAGTTTGGTGAAGATCTGAGTATGTAGTTTTTGACCTTATCTGGAACCTCCTATCTGAAAATTTGAAAATTCTTCAAAAATTCGTCGAAAATCTTGATGTCTCCAATCTCTTGTTTTGTACGTTTTTTCCACGTGTCTTGACATCCAATGTATTCCTGCAATGTTTGGTGGAGATCTGAGTATGTAGTTTTAGACCTTATCTGGAACCTCCTATCTGAAAATTTGAAAATTCTTCAAAAATTCGTCGAAAATCTTGATGTCTCCGATCTCTTGTTTTGTACGTTTTTTCCACGTGTCTTGACATGCAAAGTATTCCTGCAAAGTTTGGTGAAGATCTGAGTATGTAGTTTTTGACCTCATCTGGAACCTCCTATCTGAAAATTTGAAAATTCTTAAAAAATTCGTCCAAAATCTTGATGTCTCCAATCTCTTGTTTTGTACGTTTTTTCCACGTGTCTTGACATCCAATGTATCCCTGCAATGTTTGGTGAAGGTCTGAGTATGTAGTTTTTGACCTTATCTGGAACCTCCCATCTGAAAATTTGAAAATTCCTAAAAAATCCGTCCAAAATCTTGATGACCCCAATCTCTTGTTTTGTACTTTTTTTCCACGTGTCTCGACCTCCAATGTATCCCTGCAAAGTTTGGTGAAGATCTGAGTATGTAGTTTTTGACCTTATATGGAACCTCCTATCTGAAAATTTGAAAATTCTTAAAAAATTCGTCGAAAATCTTGATGTCTCCGATCTCTTGTTTTCTACGTTTTTTCCACGTGTCTTGACATGCAAAGTATTCCTGCAAAGTTTGGTGAAGATCTGAGTATGTCGTTTTTGACCTCATCTGGAACCTCCCATCTGAAAATTTGAAAATTCTTAAAAAATTCGTCGAAAATCTTGATGTCTCCAATCTTTTGTTTTGTACGTTTTTTCCACGTGTCTTGACATCCAATGTATCCCTGCAAAGTTTGGTGAAGATCTGAGTATGTAGTTTTTGACCTTATATGGAACCTCCTATCTGAAAATTTGAAAATTCTTAAAAAATTCGTCCAAAATCTTGATGTCTCCAATCTCTTGTTTTGTACGTTTTTTCCACGTGTCTCGACCTCCAATGGATCCCTGCAAAGTTTGGTGAAGATCTGAGTATGTCGTTTTTGACCTTATCTGGAACCTCCCATCTGAAAATTTGAAAATTCTTAAAAAATTCGTCGAAAATCTTGATGTCTCCGATCTCTTGTTTTGTACGTTTTTTCCACGTGTCTTGACATGCAAAGTATTCCTGCAAAGTTTGGTGAAGATCTGAGTATGTAGTTTTTGACCTCATCTGGAACCTCCTATCTGAAAATTTGAAAATTCTTAAAAAATTCGTCCAAAATCTTGATGTCTCCAATCTCTTGTTTTGTACGTTTTTTCCACGTGTCTTGACATCCAATGTATCCCTGCAATGTTTGGTGAAGATCTGAGTATGTAGTTTTTGACCTTATCTGGAACCTCCCATCTGAAAATTTGAAAATTCCTAAAAAATCCGTCCAAAATCTTGATGACCCCAATCTCTTGTTTTGTACTTTTTTTCCACGTGTCTCGACCTCCAATGTATCCCTGCAAAGTTTGGTGAAGATCTGAGTATGTAGTTTTTGACCTTATATGGAACCTCCTATCTGAAAATTTGAATATTCTTAAAAAATTCGTCCAAAATCTTGATGTCACCAATCCTATGTTTTGTATGTTTTTTCCACGTGTCTTGACATCCAATGTATCCATGCAAAGTTTGGTGAAGATCTGAGTATGTCGTTTTTGACCTTATCTGGAACCTCCCATCTGAAAATTTGAAAATTCTTAAAAAATTCGTCGAAAATCTTGATGTCTCCGATCTCTTGTTTTGTACGTTTTTTCCACGTGTCTTGACATGCAAAGTATTCCTGCAAAGTTTGGTGAAGATCTGAGTATGTAGTTTTGGCCTCATCTGGAACCTCCTATCTGAAAATTTGAAAATTCTTAAAAAATTCGTCCAAAATTTTGATGTCTCCAATCTCTTGTTTTGTACGTTTTTTCCACGTGTCTTGACATCCAATGTATCCATGCAAAGTTTGGTGAAGATCTGAGTATGTAGTTTTTGACCTTATATTGAACCTCCCATCTGAAAATTTGAAAATTCTTAAAAAATTCGTCCAAAATCTTGATGACCCCAATCTCTTGTTTTGTACGTTTTTTCCACGTGTCTTGACATCCAAAGTATCCCTGCAAAGTTTGGTGAAGATCTGAGTATGTAGTTTTTGACCTTATATGGAACCTCCTTTCTGAAAATTTGAGAATTCTTAAAAAATTCGTCCAAAATCTTGATGTCTCCAATCTCTTGTTTTGTACGTTTTTTCCACGTGTCTTGACATCCAATGTATCCATGCAAAGTTTGGTGAAGATCTGAGTATGTCGTTTTTGACCTTATCTGGAACCTCCCATCTGAAAATTTGAAAATTCTTAAAAAATTCGTCGAAAATCTTGATGTCTCCAATCTTTTGTTTTGTACGTTTTTTCCACGTGTCTTGACATGCAAAGTATCCCTGCAACGTTTGGTGAAGATCTGAGTATGTAGTTTTTGACCTTATCTGGAACCTCCTATCTGAAAATTTGAAAATTCTTCAAAAATTCGTCGAAAATCTTGATGTCTCCAATCTCTTGTTTTGTACGTTTTTTCCACGTGTCTTGACATCCAATGTATTCCTGCAATGTTTGGTGGAGATCTGAGTATGTAGTTTTAGACCTTATCTGGAACCTCCTATCTGAAAATTTGAAAATTCTTCAAAAATTCGTCCAAAATCTTGATGTCTCCAATCTCTTGTTTTGTACGTTTTTTCCACGTGTCTCGACCTCCAATGGATCCCTGCAAAGTTTGGTGAAGATCTGAGTATGTCGTTTTTGACCTTATCTAGAACATCCTTTCTGAAAATTTGAAAATTCTTAAAAAATTCGTCGAAAATCTTGATGTCTCCAATCTCTTGTTTTGTACGTTTTTTCCACGTGTCTTGACATCCAATGTATCCCTGCAAAGTTTGGTGAAGATCTGAGTATGTAGTTTTTGA
Organism: Lepisma saccharinum; assembly: GCF_977018435.1. NCBI lineage: Eukaryota > Metazoa > Arthropoda > Insecta > Zygentoma > Lepismatidae > Lepisma > Lepisma saccharinum. Next base: position 123,519 of record NW_028143206.1, read on the forward strand.
CCTTATATGGAACCTCCTATCTGAAAATTTGAAAATTCTTAAAAAATTCGTCCAAAATCTTGATGTCTCCAATCTCTTGTTTTGTACGTTTTTTCCACGTGTCTCGACCTCCAATGGATCCCTGCAAAGTTTGGTGAAGATCTGAGTATGTAGTTTTTGACCTTATATGGAACCTCCTATCTGAAAATTTGAAAATTCTTAAAAAATTCGTCCAAAATCTTGATGTCACCAATCCTATGTTTTGTATGTTTTTTCCACGTGTCTTGACATCCAATGTATTCCTACAAAGTTTGGTGAAGATCTGAGTATGTCGTTTTTGACCTTATCTGGAACCTCCCATCTGAAAATTTGAAAATTCTTAAAAAATTCGTCGAAAATCTTGATGTCTCCGATCTCTTGTTTTGTACGTTTTTTCCACGTGTCTTGACATGCAAAGTATTCCTGCAAAGTTTGGTGAAGATCTGAGTATGTAGTTTTTGACCTCATCTGGAACCTCCTATCTGAAAATTTGAAAATTCTTAAAAAATTCGTCCAAAATCTTGATGTCTCCAATCTCTTGTTTTGTATGTTTTTTCCACGTGTCTCGACCTCCAATGTATCCCTGCAAAGTTTGGTGAAGATCTGAGTATGTAGTTTTTGACCTTATATGGAACCTCCTATCTGAAAATTTGAAAATTCTTAAAAAATTCGTCCAAAATCTTGATGTCACCAATCCTATGTTTTGTATGTTTTTTCCACGTGTCTTGACATCCAATGGATCCCTGCAAAGTTTGGTGAAGATCTGAGTATGTAGTTTTTGACCTCATCTGGAACCTCCTATCTGAAAATTTGAAAATTCTTAAAAAATTCGTCCAAAATCTTGATGTCTCCAATCTCTTGTTTTGTACGTTTTTTCCACGTGTCTTGACATCCAATGTATCCCTGCAATGTTTGGTGAAGATCTGAGTATGTAGTTTTTGACCTTCTGGAACCTCCCATCTGAAAATTTGAAAATTCCTAAAAAATCCGTCCAAAATCTTGATGACCCCAATCTCTTCTTTTGTACTTTTTTTCCACGTGTCTTGACATCCAATGTATCCCTGCAAAGTTTGGTGAAGATCTGAGTATGTAGTTTTTGATCTTATCTGGAACCTCCTATCTGAAAATTTGAAAATTCTTAAAAAATTCGTCCAAAATCTTGATGTCTCGAATCTCTTGTTTTGTACGTTTTTTCCACGTGTCTTGATATCCAATGTATCCCTGCAAAGTTTGGTGAAGATCTGAGTATGTTGTTTTTGACCTTATCTGGAACATCCTTTCTGAAAATTTGAAAATTGTTAAAAAATTCGTCCAAAATCTTGATGTCTCCTATCTCTTGTTTTGTACGTTTTTTCCACGTGTCTTGACATCCAATGTATCCCTGCAAAGTTTGGTGAAGATCTGAGTATGTAGTTTTTGACCTTATCTGGAACCTCCCATCTGAAAATTTGAAAATTCTTAAAAAATTCGACCAATATCTTGATGTCTCCAATCTTTTGTTTTGTACGTTTTTTCCACGTGTCTTGACACATAATGTATCCATGCAAAGTTTGGTGAAGATCTGAGTATGTAGTTTTTGACCTTATATGGAACCTCCTATCTGAAAATTTGAAAATTCTTAAAAAATTCGTCCAAAATCTTGATGTCTCCAATCTCTTGTTTTGTACGTTTTTTCCACGTGTCTTGACATCCAATGTATCCCTGCAAAGTTTGGTGAAGATCTGAGTATGTAGTTTTTGACCTTATCTGGAACCTCCCATCTGAAAATTTGAAAATTCCTAAAAAATCCGTGCAAAATCTTGATGACCCCAATCTCTTGTTTTGTACGTTTTTTCCACGTGTCTTGACATCCAATGTATTCCTGCAATGTTTGGTGAAGATCTGAGTATGTAGTTTTTGACCTTATATGGAACCTCCTATCTGAAAATTTGAAAATTCTTAAAAAATTCGACCAAAATCTTGATGTTCCGAATCCTATGTTTTGTATGTTTTTTCCACGTGTCTTGACATCCAATGTATCCATGCAAAGTTTGGTGAAGATCTGAGTATGTAGTTTTTGACCTTATATTGAACCTCACATCTGAAAATTTGAAAATTCTTAAAAAATTCGTCCAAAATCTTGATGACCCCAATCTCTTGTTTTGTACGTTTTTTCCACGTGTCTTGACATCCAAAGTATCCCTGCAAAGTTTGGTGAAGATCTGAGTATGTAGTTTTTGACCTTATATGGAACCTCCTTTCTGAAAATTTTAGAATTCTTAAAAAATTCGTGGCCGCGGTGGCTCAGTCGGTAACGCGTCTGACTACCATGCTCAAGGTCCCGGGTTCGACCCCCGGCCGGTTCAAATCCGGGAACTTTTCTAACGGTGAAAGCGGCCCCGGCGCCCACCCAGCGTCGAATAACATGGGTACCTGGGGGAAACCCTGGGGGGTAAAGGCGGTCAGGGGCGTGATGCTGATCACATCACCCCCACTCACGACCGGATCAAGAAAGTGTGGGGCGTTACCCCCACACCCCCTATACGCCTTCATGGCGTGGTGCTATGCACAGGGGAACACTTTACCTTTACCTTTTACCTTAAAAAATTCGTCCAAAATCTTGATGTCTCCAATCTCTTGTTTTGTACGTTTTTTCCACGTGTCTTGACATCCAATGTATCCATGCAAAGTTTGGTGAAGATCTGAGTATGTCGTTTTTGACCTTATCTGGAACCTCCCATCTGAAAATTTGAAAATTCTTAAAAAATTCGTCGAAAATCTTGATGTCTCCAATCTTTTGTTTTGTACGTTTTTTCCACGTGTCTTGACATGCAAAGTATCCCTGCAACGTTTGGTGAAGATCTGAGTATGTAGTTTTTGACCTTATCTGGAACCTCCTATCTGAAAATTTGCAAATTCTTCAAAAATTCGTCGAAAATCTTGATGTCTCCAATCTCTTGTTTTGTACGTTTTTTCCACGTGTCTTGACATCCAATGTATTCCTGCAATGTTTGGTGGAGATCTGAGTATGTAGTTTTTGACCTTATATGGAACCTCCTATCTGAAAATTTGAAAATTCTTAAAAAATTCGTCCAAAATCTTGATGTCTCCAATCTCTTGTTTTGTACGTTTTTTCCACGTGTCTTGACATCCAAAGTATCCCTGCAAAGTTTGGTGAAGATCTGAGTATGTAGTTTTTGACCTTATATGGAACCTCCTATCTGAAAATTTGAAAATTCTTAAAAAATTCGTCCAAAATCTTGATGTCTCCAATCTCTTGTTTTGTACGTTTTTTCCACGTGTCTCGACCTCCAATGGATCCCTGCAAAGTTTGGTGAAGATCTGAGTATGTCGTTTTTGACCTTATCTGGAACCTCCCATCTGAAAATTTGAAAATTCTTAAAAAATTCGTCGAAAATCTTGATGTCTCCGATCTCTTGTTTTGTACGTTTTTTCCACGTGTCTTGACATGCAAAGTATTCCTGCAAAGTTTGGTGAAGATCTGAGTATGTAGTTTTTGACCTCATCTGGAACCTCCTATCTGAAAATTTGAAAATTCTTAAAAAATTCGTCCAAAATCTTGATGTCTCCAATCTCTTGTTTTGTACGTTTTTTCCACGTGTCTTGACATCCAATGTATCCCTGCAATGTTTGGTGAAGATCTGAGTATGTAGTTTTTGACCTTATCTGGAACCTCCCATCTGAAAATTTGAAAATTCCTAAAAAATCCGTCCAAAATCTTGATGACCCCAATCTCTTGTTTTGTACTTTTTTTCCACGTGTCTCGACCTCCAATGTATCCCTGCAAAGTTTGGTGAAGATCTGAGTATGTAGTTTTTGACCTTATATGGAACCTCCTATCTGAAAATTTGAAAATTCTTAAAAAATTCGTCCAAAATCTAGATGTCACCAATCCTATGTTTTGTATGTTTTTTCCACGTGTCTTGACATCCAATGTATCCATGCAAAGTTTGGTGAAGATCTGAGTATGTCGTTTTTGACCTTATCTGGAACCTCCCATCTGAAAATTTGAAAATTCTTAAAAAATTCGTCGAAAATCTTGATGTCTCCGATCTCTTGTTTTGTACGTTTTTTCCACGTGTCTTGACATGCAAAGTATTCCTGCAAAGTTTGGTGAAGATCTGAGTATGTAGTTTTTGACCTCATCTGGAACCTCCTATCTGAAAATTTGAAAATTCTTAAAAAATTCGTCCAAAATTTTGATGTCTCCAATCTCTTGTTTTGTACGTTTTTTCCACGTGTCTTGACATCCAATGTATCCATGCAAAGTTTGGTGAAGATCTGAGTATGTAGTTTTTGACCTTATATTGAACCTCCCATCTGAAAATTTGAAAATTCTTAAAAAATTCGTCCAAAATCTTGATGACCCCAATCTCTTGTTTTGTACGTTTTTTCCACGTGTCTTGACATCCAAAGTATCCCTGCAAAGTTTGGTGAAGATCTGAGTATGTAGTTTTTGACCTTATATGGAACCTCCTTTCTGAAAATTTGAGAATTCTTAAAAAATTCGTCCAAAATCTTGATGTCTCCAATCTCTTGTTTTGTACGTTTTTTCCACGTGTCTTGACATCCAATGTATCCATGCAAAGTTTGGTGAAGATCTGAGTATGTCGTTTTTGACCTTATCTGGAACCTCCCATCTGAAAATTTGAAAATTCTTAAAAAATTCGTCGAAAATCTTGATGTCTCCAATCTTTTGTTTTGTACGTTTTTTCCACGTGTCTTGACATGCAAAGTATCCCTGCAACGTTTGGTGAAGATCTGAGTATGTAGTTTTTGACCTTATCTGGAACCTCCTATCTGAAAATTTGAAAATTCTTCAAAAATTCGTCGAAAATCTTGATGTCTCCAATCTCTTGTTTTCTACGTTTTTTCCACGTGTCTTGACATCCAATGTATTCCTGCAATGTTTGGTGGAGATCTGAGTATGTAGTTTTAGACCTTATCTGGAACCTCCTATCTGAAAATTTGAAAATTCTTCAAAAATTCGTCCAAAATCTTGATGTCTCCAATCTCTTGTTTTGTACGTTTTTCCACGTGTCTCGACCTCCAATGTATCCCTGCAAAGTTTGGTGAAGATCTGAGTATGTCGTTTTTGACCTTATCTAGAACATCCTTTCTGAAAATTTGAAAATTCTTAAAAAATTCGTCGAAAATCTTGATGTCTCCAATCTCTTGTTTTGTACGTTTTTTCCACGTGTCTTGACATCCAATGTATCCCTGCAAAGTTTGGTGAAGATCTGAGTATGTAGTTTTTGACCTTATATGGAACCTCCTATCTGAAAATTTGAAAATTCTTAAAAAATTCGTCCAAAATCTTGATGTCTCCAATCTCTTGTTTTGTACGTTTTTTCCACGTGTCTCGACCTCCAATGGATCCCTGCAAAGTTTGGTGAAGATCTGAGTATGTAGTTTTTGACCTTATATGGAACCTCCTATCTGAAAATTTGAAAATTCTTAAAAAATTCGTCCAAAATCTTGATGTCACCAATCCTATGTTTTGTATGTTTTTTCCACGTGTCTTGACATCCAATGTATTCCTGCAAAGTTTGGTGAAGATCTGAGTATGTCGTTTTTGACCGTATCTGGAACCTCCCATCTGAAAATTTGAAAATTCTTAAAAAATTCGTCGAAAATCTTGATGTCTCCGATCTCTTGTTTTGTACGTTTTTTCCACGTGTCTTGACATGCAAAGTATTCCTGCAAAGTTTGGTGAAGATCTGAGTATGTAGTTTTTGACCTCATCTGGAACCTCCTATCTGAAAATTTGAAAATTCTTAAAAAATTCGTCCAAAATCTTGATGTCTCCAATCTCTTGTTTTGTACGTTTTTTCCACGTGTCTTGACATCCAATGTATCCCTGCAATGTTTGGTGAAGATCTGAGTATGTAGTTTTTGACCTTATCTGGAACCTCCCATCTGAAAATTTGAAAATTCCTAAAAAATCCGTCCAAAATCTTGATGACCCCAATCTCTTGTTTTGTACTTTTTTTCCACGTGTCTCGACCTCCAATGTATCCCTGCAAAGTTTGGTTAAGATCTGAGTATGTAGTTTTTGACCTTATATGGAACCTCCTATCTGAAAATTTGAAAATTCTTAAAAAATTCGTCCAAAATCTTGATGTCACCAATCCTATGTTTTGTATGTTTTTTCCACGTGTCTTGACATCCAATGGATCCCTGCAAAGTTTGGTGAAGATCTGAGTATGTAGTTTTTGACCTCATCTGGAACCTCCTATCTGAAAATTTGAAAATTCTTAAAAAATTCGTCCAAAATCTTGATGTCTCCAATCTCTTGTTTTGTACGTTTTTTCCACGTGTCTTGACATCCAATGTATCCCTGCAATGTTTGGTGAAGATCTGAGTATGTAGTTTTTGACCTTCTGGAACCTCCCATCTGAAAATTTGAAAATTCCTAAAAAATCCGTCCAAAATCTTGATGACCCCAATCTCTTGTTTTGTACTTTTTTTCCACGTGTCTTGACATCCAATGTATCCCTGCAAAGTTTGGTGAAGATCTGAGTATGTAGTTTTTGATCTTATCTGGAACCTCCTATCTGAAAATTTGAAAATTCTTAAAAAATTCGTCCAAAATCTTGATGTCTCCAATCTCTTGTTTTGTACGTTTTTTCCACGTGTCTTGATATCCAATGTATCCCTGCAAAGTTTGGTGAAGATCTGAGTATGTTGTTTTTGACCTTATCTGGAACATCCTTTCTGAAAATTTGAAAATTGTTAAAAAATTCGTCCAAAATCTTGATGTCTCCTATCTCTTGTTTTGTACGTTTTTTCCACGTGTCTTGACATCCAATGTATCCCTGCAAAGTTTGGTGAAGATCTGAGTATGTAGTTTTTGACCTTATCTGGAACCTACCATCTGAAAATTTGAAAATTCTTAAAAAATTCGACCAATATCTTGATGTCTCCAATCTTTTGTTTTGTACGTTTTTTCCACGTGTCTTGACACATAATGTATCCATGCAAAGTTTGGTGAAGATCTGAGTATGTAGTTTTTGACCTTATATGGAACCTCCTATCTGAAAATTTGAAAATTCTTAAAAAATTCGTCCAAAATCTTGATGTCTCCAATCTCTTGTTTTGTACGTTTTTTCCACGTGTCTTGACATCCAATGTATCCCTGCAAAGTTTGGTGAAGATCTGAGTATGTAGTTTTTGACCTTATCTGGAACCTCCCATCTGAAAATTTGAAAATTCCTAAAAAATCCGTGCAAAATCTTGATGACCCCAATCTCTTGTTTTGTACGTTTTTTCCACGTGTCTTGACATCCAATGTATTCCTGCAATGTTTGGTGAAGATCTGAGTATGTAGTTTTTGACCTTATATGGAACCTCCTATCTGAAAATTTGAAAATTCTTAAAAAATTCGACCAAAATCTTGATGTTCCGAATCCTATGTTTTGTATGTTTTTTCCACGTGTCTTGACATCCAATGTATCCATGCAAAGTTTGGTGAAGATCTGAGTATGTAGTTTTTGACCTTATATTGAACCTCCCATCTGAAAATTTGAAAATTCTTAAAAAATTCGTCCAAAATCTTGATGACCCCAATCTCTTGTTTTGTACGTTTTTTCCACGTGTCTTGACATCCAAAGTATCCCTGCAAAGTTTGGTGAAGATCTGAGTATGTAGTTTTTGACCTTATATGGAACCTCCTTTCTGAAAATTTTAGAATTCTTAAAAAATTCGTGGCCGCGGTGGCTCAGTCGGTAACGCGTCTGACTACCATGCTCAAGGTCCCGGGTTCGACCCCCGGCCGGTTCAAATCCAGGAACTTTTCTAACGGTGAAAGCGGCCCCGGCGCCCACCCAGCGTCGAATAACATGGGTACCTGGGGGAAACCCTGGGGGGTAAAGGCGGTCAGGGGCGTGATGCTGATCACATCACCCCCACTCACGACCGGATCAAGAAAGTGTGGGGCGTTACCCCCACACCCCCTATACGCCTTCATGGCGTGGCGCTATGCACAGGGGAACACTTTACCTTTACCTTTTACCTTAAAACATTCGTCCAAAATCTTGATGTCTCCAATCTCTTGTTTTGTACGTTTTTTCCACGTGTCTTGACATCCAATGTATCCATGCAAAGTTTGGTGAAGATCTGAGTATGTCGTTTTTGACCTTATCTGGAACCTCCCATCTGAAAATTTGAAAATTCTTAAAAAATTCGTCGAAAATCTTGATGTCTCCAATCTTTTGTTTTGTACGTTTTTTCCACGTGTCTTGACATGCAAAGTATCCCTGCAACGTTTGGTGAAGATCTGAGTATGTAGTTTTTGACCTTATCTGGAACCTCCTATCTGAAAATTTGAAAATTCTTCAAAAATTCGTCGAAAATCTTGATGTCTCCAATCTCTTGTTTTGTACGTTTTTTCCACGTGTCTTGACATCCAATGTATTCCTGCAATGTTTGGTGGAGATCTGAGTATGTAGTTTTAGACCTTATCTGGAACCTCCTATCTGAAAATTTGAAAATTCTTCAAAAATTCGTCCAAAATCTTGATGTCTCCAATCTCTTGTTTTGTACGTTTTTTCCACGTGTCTCGACCTCCAATGGATCCCTGCAAAGTTTGGTGAAGATCTGAGTATGTCGTTTTTGACCTTATCTGGAACATCCTTTCTGAAAATTTGAAAATGCTTCAAAAATTCGTCGAAAATCTTGATGTCTCCAATCTCTTGTTTTGTACGTTTATTCCACGTGTCTTGACATCCAATGTATTCCTGCAATGTTTGGTGGAGATCTGAGTATGTAGTTTTAGACCTTATCTGGAACCTCCTATCTGAAAATTTGAAAATTCTTCAAAAATTCGTCGAAAATCTTGATGTCTCCGATCTCTTGTTTTGTACGTTTTTTCCACGTAACTTGACATCCAAAGTATCCCTGCAAAGTTTGGTGAAGATCTGAGTATGTAGTTTTTGACCTCATCTGGAACATCCTTTCTGAAAATTTGAAAATTCTTCAAAAATTCGTCGAAAATCTTGATGTCTCCAATCTCTTGTTTTGTACGTTTTTTCCACGTGTCTTGACATCCAATGTATTCCTGCAATGTTTGGTGGAGATCTGAGTATGTAGTTTTAGACCTTATCTGGAACCTCCTATCTGAAAATTTGAAAATTCTTCAAAAATTCGTCCAAAATCTTGATGTCTCCAATCTCTTGTTTTGTACGTTTTTTCCACGTGTCTCGACCTCCAATGGATCCCTGCAAAGTTTGGTGAAGATCTGAGTATGTAGTTTTTGACCTTATCTGGAACCTCCTATCTGAAAATTTGAAAATTCTTCAAAAATTCGTCGAAAATCTTGATGTCTCCAATCTCTTGTTTTGTACGTTTTTTCCACGTGTCTTGACATCCAATGTATTCCTGCAATGTTTGGTGGAGATCTGAGTATGTAGTTTTAGACCTTATCTGGAACCTCCTATCTGAAAATTTGAAAATTCTTCAAAAATTCGTCGAAAATCTTGATGTCTACGATCTCTTGTTTTGTACGTTTTTTCCACGTGTCTTGACATGCAAAGTATTCCTGCAAAGTTTGGTGAAGATCTGAGTATGTAGTTTTTGACCTCATCTGGAACCTCCTATCTGAAAATTTGAAAATTCTTAAAAAATTCGTCGAAAATCTTGATGTCTCCAATCTCTTGTTTTGTACGTTTTTTCCACGTGTCTTGACATCCAATGTATCCCTGCAAAGTTTGGTGGAGATCTGAGTATGTAGTTTTTGACCTTATCTGGGACCTCCTATCAGAAAATTTGAAAATTCTTAAAAAATTCGTCCAAAATCTTGATGTCTCCAATCTCTTGTTTTGTACGTTTTTTCCACGTGTCTTGACATCCAATGTATCCCTGCAAAGTTTGGTGAAGATCTGAGTATGTAGTTTTTGACCTTATCTGGAACCTCCCATCTGAAAATTTGAAAATTCCTAAAAAATCCGTGCAAAATCTTGATGACCCCATTCTCTTGTTTTGTACGTTTTTTCCACGTGTCTTGACATCCAATGTATCCATGCAAAGTTTGGTGAAGATCTGAGTATGTCGTTTTTGACCTTATCTGGAACATCCTTTCTGAAAATTTGAAAATTGTTAAAAAATTCGTCCAAAATCTTGATGTCTCCAATCTCTTTTTTGTACGTTTTTTCCACGTGTCTTGACATCCAATGTATCCCTGCAAAGTTTGGTGAAGATCTGAGTATGTAGTTTTTGACCTTATCTGGAACCTCCCATCTGAAAATTTGAAAATTCCTAAAAAATCCGTGCAAAATCTTGATGACCCCAATCTCTTGTTTTGTACGTTTTTTCCACGTGTCTTGACATGCAAAGTATTCCTGCAAAGTTTGATGAAGATCTGAGTATGTAGTTTTTGACCTCATCTGGAACCTCCTATCTGAAAATTTGAAAATTCTTAAAAAATTCGTCCAAAATCTTGATGTCTCCAATCTCTTGTTTTGTACGTTTTTTCCACGTGTCTTGACATCCAATGTATCCCTGCAATGTTTGGTGAAGATCTGAGTATGTAGTTTTTGACCTTATATTGAACCTCCCATCTGAAAATTTGAAAATTCTTAAAAAATTCGTCCAAAATCTTGATGACCCCAATCTCTTGTTTTGTACGTTTTTTCCACGTGTCTTGACATCCAAAGTATCCCTGCAAAGTTTGGTGAAGATCTGAGTATGTAGTTTTTGACCTCATCTGGAACCTCCTATCTGAAAATTTGAGAATTCTTAAAAAATTCGTCCAAAATCTTGATGTCTCCAATCTCTTGTTTTGTACGTTTTTTCCACGTGTCTTGACATCCAATGTATCCATGCAAAGTTTGGTGAAGATCTGAGTATGTCGTTTTTGACCTTATCTGGAACCTCCCATCTGAAAATTTGAAAATTCTTAAAAAATTCGTCGAAAATCTTGATGTCTCCAATCTTTTGTTTTGTACGTTTTTTCCACGTGTCTTGACATGCAAAGTATCCCTGCAACGTTTGGTGAAGATCTGAGTATGTAGTTTTTGACCTTATCTGTAACCTCCTATCTGAAAATTTGAAAATTCTTCAAAAATTCGTCGAAAATCTTGATGTCTCCAATCTCTTGTTTTGTACGTTTTTTCCACGTGTCTTGACATCCAATGTATTCCTGCAATGTTTGGTGGAGATCTGAGTATGTCGTTTTTGACCTTATCTGGAACCTCCCATCTGAAAATTTGAAAATTCTTAAAAAATTCGTCGAAAATCTTGATGTCTCCGATCTCTTGTTTTGTACGTTTTTTCCACGTGTCTTGACATGCAAAGTATTCCTGCAAAGTTTGGTGAAGATCTGAGTATGTAGTTTTTGACCTCATCTGGAACCTCCTATATGAAAATTTGAAAATTCAAAAAAATTCGTCCAAAATCTTGATGTCTCCAATCTCTTGTTTTGTACGTTTTTTCCACGTGTCTTGACATCCAATGTATCTCTGCAATGTTTGGTGAAGATCTGAGTATGTAGTTTTTGACCTTATCTGGAACCTCCCATCTGAAAATTTGAAAATTCCTAAAAAATCCGTCCAAAATCTTGATGACCCCAATCTCTTGTTTTGTACTTTTTTTCCACGTGTCTCGACCTCCAATGTATCCCTGCAAAGTTTGGTGAAGATCTGAGTATGTAGTTTTTGACCTTATATGGAACCTCCTATCTGAAAATTTGAAAATTCTTAAAAAATTCGTCCAAAATCTTGATGTCACCAATCCTATGTTTTGTATGTTTTTTCCACGTGTCTTGACATCCAATGTATTCCTGCAAAGTTTGGTGAAGATCTGAGTATGTCGTTTTTGACCTTATCTGGAACCTCCCATCTGAAAATTTGAAAATTCTTAAAAAATTCGTCGAAAATCTTGATGTCTCCGATCTCTTGTTTTGTACGTTTTTTCCACGTGTCTTGACATGCAAAGTATTCCTGCAAAGTTTGGTGAAGATCTGAGTATGTAGTTTTTGACCTCATCTGGAACCTCCTATCTGAAAATTTGAAAATTCTTAAAAAATTCGTCCAAAATCTTGATGTCTCCAATCTCTTGTTTTGTACGTTTTTTCCACGTGTCTTGACATCCAATGTATCCCTGCAATGTTTGGTGAAGATCTGAGTATGTAGTTTTTGACCTTATCTGGAACCTCCCATCTGAAAATTTGAAAATTACTAAAAAATCCGTGCAAAATCTTGATGACCCCAATCTCTTGTTTTGTACGTTTTTTCCACGTGTCTTGACATGCAAAGTATTCCTGCAAAGTTTGGTGAAGATCTGAGTATGTAGTTTTTGACCTCATCTGGAACCTCCCATCTGAAAATTTGAAAATTCTTCAAAAATTCGTTCAAAATCTTGATGTCTCCAATCTCTTGTTTTGTACGTTTTTTCCACGTGTCTCGACCTCCAATGGATCCCTGCAAAGTTTGGTGAAGATCTGAGTATGTAGTTTTTGACCTTATCTGGAACCTCCTATCTGAAAATTTGAAAATTCTTCAAAAATTCGTCGAAAATCTTGATGTCTCCAATCTCTTGTTTTGTACTTTTTTTCCACGTGTCTTGACATCCAATGTATTCCTGCAATGTTTGGTGGAGATCTGAGTATGTAGTTTTAGACCTTATCTGGAACCTCCTATCTGAAAATTTGAAAATTCTTCAAAAATTCGTCGAAAATCTTGATGTCTCCGATCTCTTGTTTTGTACGTTTTTTCCACGTGTCTTGACATGCAAAGTATCCCTGCAACGTTTGGTGAAGATCTGAGTATGTAGTTTTTGACCTTATCTGGAACCTCCTATCTGAAAATTTGAAAATTCTTCAAAAATTCGTCGAAAATCTTGATGTCTCCAATCTCTTGTTTTGTACGTTTTTTCCACGTGTCTTGACATCCAATGTATCCCTGCAAAGTTTGGTGGAGATCTGAGTATGTAGTTTTTGACCTTATCTGGGACCTCCTATCTGAAAATTTGAGAATTCTTAAAAAATTCGTCCAAAATCTTGATGTCTCCAATCTCTTGTTTTGTACGTTTTTTCCACGTGTCTTGACATCCAATGTATCCATGCAAAGTTTGGTGAAGATCTGAGTATGTCGTTTTTGACCTTATCTGGAACCTCCCATCTCAAAATTTGAAAATTCTTAAAAAATTCGTCGAAAATCTTGATGTCTCCAATCTTTTGTTTTGTACGTTTTTTCCACGTGTCTTGACATGCAAAGTATCCCTGCAACGTTTGGTGAAGATCTGAGTATGTAGTTTTTGACCTTATCTGGAACCTCCTATCTGAAAATTTGAAAATTCTTCAAAAATTCGTCGAAAATCTTGATGTCTCCAATCTCTTGTTTTGTACGTTTTTTCCACGTGTCTTGACATCCAATGTATTCCTGCAATGTTTGGTGGAGATCTGAGTATGTCGTTTTTGACATTATCTGGAACCTCCCATCTGAAAATTTGAAAATTCTTAAAAAATTCGTCGAAAATCTTGATGTCTCCGATCTCTTGTTTTGTACGTTTTTTCCACGTGTCTTGACATGCAAAGTATTCCTGCAAAGTTTGGTGAAGATCTGAGAATGTAGTTTTTGACCTCATCTGGAACCTCCTATCTGAAAATTTGAAAATTCTTAAAAAATTCGTCCAAAATCTTGATGTCTCCAATCTCTTGTTTTGTACGTTTTTTCCACGTGTCTTGACATCCAATGTATCCCTGCAATGTTTGGTGAAGATCTGAGTATGTAGTTTTTGACCTTATCTGGAACCTCCCATCTGAAAATTTGAAAATTCCTAAAAAATCCGTCCAAAATCTTGATGACCCCAATCTCTTGTTTTGTACTTTTTTCCACGTGTCTCGACCTCCAATGTATCCCTGCAAAGTTTGGTGAAGATCTGAGTATGTAGTTTTTGACCTTATATGGAACCTCCTATCTGAAAATTTGAAAATTCTTAAAAAATTCGTCCAAAATCTTGATGTCACCAATCCTATGTTTTGTATGTTTTTTCCACGTGTCTTGACATCCAATGTATTCCTGCAAAGTTTGGTGAAGATCTGAGTATGTCGTTTTTGACCTTATCTGGAACCTCCCATCTGAAAATTTGAAAATTCTTAAAAAATTCGTCGAAAATCTTGATGTCTCCGATCTCTTGTTTTGTACGTTTTTTCCACGTGTCTGGACATGCAAAGTATTCCTGCAAAGTTTGGTGAAGATCTGAGTATGTAGTTTTTGACCTCATCTGGAACCTCCTATCTGAAAATTTGAAAATTCTTAAAAAATTCGTCGAAAATCTTGATGTCTCCAATCTCTTGTTTTGTACGTTTTTTCCACGAGTCTTGACATCCAATGTATCCCTGCAAAGTTTGGTGGAGATCTGAGTATGTAGTTTTTGACCTTATCTGGGACCTCCTATCAGAAAATTTGAAAATTCTTCAAAAATTCGACCAAAATCTTGATGTCTCCAATCTTTTGTTTTGTACGTTTTTTCCACGTGTCTTGACACATAATGTATCCATGCAAAGTTTGGTGGAGATCTGAGTATGTAGTTTTAGACCTTATCTGGAACCTCCTATCTGAAAATTTGAAAATTCTTCAAAAATTCGTCCAAAATCTTGATGTCTCCAATCTCTTGTTTTGTACGTTTTTTCCACCTGTCTTGACATCCAATGTATCCCTGCAATGTTTGGTGAAGATCTGAGTATGTTGTTTTTGACCTTATCTGGAACCTCCCATCTGAAAATTTGAAAATTCCTAAAAAATCCGTCCAAAATCTTGATGACCCCAATCTGTTGTTTTGTACTTTTTTTCCACGTGTCTCGACCTCCAATGTATCCCTGCAAAGTTTGGTGAAGATCTGAGTATGTAGTTTTTGACCTTATATGGAACCTCCTATCTGAAAATTTGAAAATTCTTAAAAAATTCGTCCAAAATCTTGATGTCACCAATCCTATGTTTTGTATGTTTTTTCCACGTGTCTTGACATCCAATGTATTCCTGCAAAGTTTGGTGAAGATCTGAGTATGTCGTTTTTGACCTTATCTGGAACCTCCCATCTGAAAATTTGAAAATTCTTAAAAAATTCGTCGAAAATCTTGATGTCTCCGATCTCTTGTTTTGTACGTTTTTTCCACGTGTCTTGACATGCAAAGTATTCCTACAAAGTTTGGTGAAGATCTGAGTATGTAGTTTTTGACCTCATCTGGAACCTCCTATCTGAAAATTCGAAAATTCTTAAAAAATTCGTTCAAAATCTTGATGTCTCCAAACTCTTGTTTTGTACGTTTTTTCCACGTGTCTTGACATCCAATGTATCCCTGCAATGTTTGGTGAAGATCTGAGTATGTAGTTTTTGACCTTATCTGGAACCTCCCATCTGAAAATTTGAAAATTCCTAAAAAATCCGTGCAAAATCTTGATGACCCCAATCTCTTGTTTTGTACGTTTTTTCCACGTGTCTTGACATGCAAAGTATTCCTGCAAAGTTTGGTGAAGATCTGAGTATGTAGATTTTGACCTCATCTGGAACCTCCTATCTGAAAATTTGAAAATTCTTAAAAAATTCGTCCAAAATCTTGATGTCTCCGATCTCTTGTTTTGTACGTTTTTTCCACGTGTCTTGACATGCAAAGTATTCCTGCAAAGTTTGGTGAAGATCTGAGTATGTAGTTTTTGACCTCATCTGGAACCTCCTATATGAAAATTTGAAAATTCAAAAAAATTCGTCCAAAATCTTGATGTCTCCAATCTCTTGTTTTGTACGTTTTTTCCACGTGTCTTGACATCCAATGTATCCATGCAATGTTTGGTGAAGATCTGAGTATGTAGTTTTTGACCTTATCTGGAACCTCCCATCTGAAAATTTGAAAATTCCTAAAAAATCCGTCCAAAATCTTGATGACCCCAATCTCTTGTTTTGTACTTTTTTCCACGTGTCTCGACCTCCAATGTATCCCTGCAAAGTTTGGTGAAGATCTGAGTATGTAGTTTTTGACCTTATATGGAACCTCCTATCTGAAAATTTGAAAATTCTTAAAAAATTCGTCCAAAATCTTGATGTCACCAATCCTATGTTTTGTATGTTTTTTCCACGTGTCTTGACATCCAATGTATTCCTGCAAAGTTTGGTGAAGATCTGAGTATGTCGTTTTTGACCTTATCTGGAACCTCCCATCTGAAAATTTGAAAATTCTTAAAAAATTCGTCGAAAATCTTGATGTCTCCGATCTCTTGTTTTGTACGTTTTTTCCACGTGTCTTGACATGCAAAGTATTCCTGCAAAGTTTGGTGAAGATCTGAGTATGTAGTTTTTGACCTCATCTGGAACCTCCTATCTGAAAATTTGAAAATTCTTAAAAAATTCGTCCAAAATCTTGATGTCTCCAATCTTTTGTTTTGTACGTTTTTTCCACGTGTCTTGACATCCAATGTATCCCTGCAATGTTTGGTGAAGATCTGAGTATGTAGTTTTTGACCTTATCTGGAACCTCCCATCTGAAAATTTGAAAATTCCTAAAAAATCCGTGCAAAATCTTGATGACCCCAATCTCTAGTTTTGTACGTTTTTTCCACGTGTCTTGACATGCAAAGTATTCCTGCAAAGTTTGGTGAAGATCTGAGTATGTAGTTTTTGACCTCATCTGGAACCTCCTATCTGAAAATTTGAAAATTCTTCAAAAATTCGTCCAAAATCTTGATGTCTCCAATCTCTTGTTTTGTACGTTTTTTCCACGTGTCTTGACCTCCAATGGATCCCTGCAAAGTTTGGTGAAGATCTGAGTATGTAGTTTTTGACCTTATCTGGAACCTCCTATCTGAAAATTTGAAAATTCTTCAAAAATTCGTCGAAAATCTTGATGTCTCCAATCTCTTGTTTTGTACTTTTTTTCCACGTGTCTTGACATCCAATGTATTCCTGCAATGTTTGGTGGAGATCTGAGTATGTAGTTTTAGACCTTATCTGGAACCTCCTATCTGAAAATTTGAAAATTCTTCAAAAATTCGTCGATAATCTTGATGTCTCCGATCTCTTGTTTTGTACGTTTTTTCCACGTGTCTTGACATGCAAAGTATCCCTGCAACGTTTGGTGAAGATCTGAGTATGTAGTTTTTGACCTTATCTGGAACCTCCTATCTGAAAATTTGAAAATTCTTCAAAAATTCGTCGAAAATCTTGATGTCTCCAATCTCTTGTTTTGTACGTTTTTTCCACGTGTCTTGACATCCAATGTATCCCTGCAAAGTTTGGTGGAGATCTGAGTATGTAGTTTTTGACCTTATCTGGGACCTCCTATCAGAAAATTTGAAAATTCTTCAAAAATTCGACCAAAATCTTGATGTCTCCAATCTTTTGTTTTGTACGTTTTTTCCACGTGTCTTGACACATAATGTATCCATTCAAAGTTTGGTGAAGATCTGAGTATGTAGTTTTTGACCTTATATGGAACCTCCTATCTGAAAATTTGAAAATTCTTAAAAAATTCGTCCAAAATCTTGATGTCTCCAATCTCTTGTTTTGTACGTTTTTTCCACGTGTCTTGACATCCAATGTATCCCTTCAAAGTTTGGTGAAGATCTGAGTATGTAGTTTTTGACCTTATGTGGAACCTCCCATCTGAAAATTTGAAAATTCCTAAAAAATCCGTGCAAAATCTTGATGACCCCAATCTCTTGTTTTGTACGTTTTTTCCACGTGTCTTGACATGCAAAGTATTCCTGCAAAGTTTGGTGAAGATCTGAGTATGTAGTTTTTGACCTCATCTGGAACCTCCTATCTGAAAATTTGAAAATTCTTAAAAAATTCGTCCAAAATCTTGATGTCTCCAATCTCTTGTTTTGTACGTTTTTTCCACGTGTCTTGACATCCAATGTATCCCTGCAATGTTTGGTGAAGATCTGAGTATGTAGTTTTTGACCTTATATTGAACCTCCCATCTGAAAATTTGAAAATTCTTAAAAAATTCGTCCAAAATCTTGATGACCCCAATCTCTTGTTTTGTACGTTTTTTCCACGTGTCTTGACATCCAAAGTATCCCTGCAAAGTTTGGTGAAGATCTGAGTATGTAGTTTTTGACCTCATCTGGAACCTCCTATCTGAAAATTTGAGAATTCTTAAAAAATTCGTCCAAAATCTTGATGTCTCCAATCTCTTGTTTTGTACGTTTTTTCCACGTGTCTTGACATCCAATGTATCCATGCAAAGTTTGGTGAAGATCTGAGTATGTCGTTTTTGACCTTATCTGGAACCTCCCATCTGAAAATTTGAAAATTCTTCAAAAATTCGACCAAAATCTTGATGTCTCCAATCTTTTGTTTTGTACGTTTTTTCCACGTGTCTTGACACATAATGTATCCATGCAAAGTTTGGTGGAGATCTGAGTATGTAGTTTTAGACCTTATCTGGAACCTCCTATCTGAAAATTTGAAAATTCTTCAAAAATTCGTCCAAAATCTTGATGTCTCCAATCTCTTGTTTTGTACGTTTTTTCCACGTGTCTTGACATCCAATGTATCCCTGCAATGTTTGGTGAAGATCTGAGTATGTAGTTTTTGACCTTATCTGGAACCTCCCATCTGAAAATTTGAAAATTCCTAAAAAATCCGTCCAAAATCTTGATGACCCCAATCTCTTGTTTTGTACTTTTTTTCCACGTGTCTCGACCTCCAATGTATCCCTGCAAAGTTTGGTGAAGATCTGAGTATGTAGTTTTTGACCTTATATGGAACCTCCTATCTGAAAATTTGAAAATTCTTAAAAAATTCGTCCAAAATCTTGATGTCACCAATCCTATGTTTTGTATGTTTTTTCCACGTGTCTTGACATCCAATGTATTCCTGCAAAGTTTGGTGAAGATCTGAGTATGTCGTTTTTGACCTTATCTGGAACCTCCCATCTGAAAATTTGAAAATTCTTAAAAAATTCGTCGAAAATCTTGATGTCTCCGATCTCTTGTTTTGTACGTTTTTTCCACGTGTCTTGACATGCAAAGTATTCCTACAAAGTTTGGTGAAGATCTGAGTATGTAGTTTTTGACCTCATCTGGAACCTCCTATCTGAAAATTCGAAAATTCTTAAAAAATTCGTTCAAAATCTTGATGTCTCCAATCTCTTGTTTTGTACGTTTTTTCCACGTGTCTTGACATCCAATGTATCCCTGCAATGTTTGGTGAAGATCTGAGTATGTAGTTTTTGACCTTATCTGGAACCTCCCATCTGAAAATTTGAAAATTCCTAAAAAATCCGTGCAAAATCTTGATGACCCCAATCTCTTGTTTTGTACGTTTTTTCCACGTGTCTTGACATGCAAAGTATTCCTGCAAAGTTTGGTGAAGATCTGAGTATGTAGTTTTTGACCTCATCTGGAACCTCCTATCTGAAAATTTGAAAATTCTTCAAAAATTCGTCCAAAATCTTGATGTCTCCAATCTCTTGTTTTGTACGTTTTTTCCACGTGTCTCGACCTCCAATGGATCCCTGCAAAGTTTGGTGAAGATCTGAGTATGTAGTTTTTGACCTTATCTGGAACCTCCTATCTGAAAATTTGAAAATTCTTCAAAAATTCGTCGAAAATCTTGATGTCTCCAATCTCTTGTTTTGTACGTTTTTTCCACGTGTCTTGACATCCAATGTATTCCTGCAATGTTTGGTGGAGATCTGAGTATGTAGTTTTAGACCTTATCTGGAACCTCCTATCTGAAAATTTGAAAATTCTTCAAAAATTCGTCGAAAATCTTGATGTCTCCGATCTCTTGTTTTGTACGTTTTTTCCACGTGTCTTGACATGCAAAGTATCCCTGCAACGTTTGGTGAAGATCTGAGTATGTAGTTTTTACCTTATCTGGAACCTCCTATCTGAAAATTTGAAAATTCTTCAAAAATTCGTCGAAAATCTTGATGTCTCCAATCTCTTGTTTTGTACGTTTTTTCCACGTGTCTTGAGATCCAATGTATCCCTGCAAAGTTTGGTGGAGATCTGAGTATGTAGTTTTTGACCTTATCTGGGACCTCCTATCAGAAAATTTGAAAATTCTTCAAAAATTCGACCAAAATCTTGATGTCTCCAATCTTTTGTTTTGTACGTTTTTTCCACGTGTCTTGACACATAATGTATCCATGCAAAGTTTGGTGAAGATCTGAGTATGTAGTTTTTGACCTTATATGGAACCTCCTATCTGAAAATTTGAAAATTCTTAAAAAATTCGTCCAAAATCTTGATGTCTCCAATCTCTTGTTTTGTACGTTTTTTCCACGTGTCTTGACATGCAAAGTATTCCTGCAAAGTTTGGTGAAGATCTGAGTATGTAGTTTTTGACCTCATCTGGAACCTCCTATCTGAAAATTTGAAAATTCTTAAAAAATTCGTCCAAAATCTTGATGTCTCCAATCTCTTGTTTTGTACGTTTTTTCCACGTGTCTTGACATCCAATGTATCCCTGCAATGTTTGGTGAAGATCTGAGTATGTAGTTTTTGACCTTATATTGAACCTCCCATCTGAAAATTTGAAAATTCTTAAAAAATTCGTCCAAAATCTTGATGACCCCAATCTCTTGTTTTGTACGTTTTTTCCACGTGTCTTGACATCCAAAGTATCCCTGCAAAGTTTGGTGAAGATCTGAGTATGTAGTTTTTGACCTCATCTGGAACCTCCTATCTGAAAATTTGAGAATTCTTAAAAAATTCGTCCAAAATCTTGATGTCTCCAATCTCTTGTTTTGTACGTTTTTTCCACGTGTCTTGACATCCAATGTATCCATGCAAAGTTTGGTGAAGATCTGAGTATGTCGTTTTTGACCTTATCTGGAACCTCCCATCTGAAAATTTGAAAATTCTTAAAAAATTCGTCGAAAATCTTGATGTCTCCAATCTTTTGTTTTGTACGTTTTTTCCACGTGTCTTGACATGCAAAGTATCCCTGCAACGTTTGGTGAAGATCTGAGTATGTAGTTTTTGACCTTATCTGGAACCTCCTATCTGAAAATTTGAAAATTCTTCAAAAATTCGTCGAAAATCTTGATGTCTCCAATCTCTTGTTTTGTACGTTTTTTCCACGTGTCTTGACAT
This sequence comes from Lepisma saccharinum, assembly GCF_977018435.1. NCBI lineage: Eukaryota > Metazoa > Arthropoda > Insecta > Zygentoma > Lepismatidae > Lepisma > Lepisma saccharinum. The sequence continues at coordinate 144,578 of NW_028143206.1, forward strand.
CCAATGTATTCCTGCAATGTTTGGTGGAGATCTGAGTATGTCGTTTTTGACCTTATCTGGAACCTCCCATCTGAAAATTTGAAAATTCTTAAAAAATTCGTCGAAAATCTTGATGTCTCCGATCTCTTGTTTTGTACGTTTTTTCCACGTGTCTTGACATGCAAAGTATTCCTGCAAAGTTTGGTGAAGATCTGAGTATGTAGTTTTTGACCTCATCTGGAACCTCCTATCTGAAAATTTGAAAATTCTTAAAAAATTCGTCCAAAATCTTGATGTCTCCAATCTCTTGTTTTGTACGTTTTTTCCACGTGTCTTGACATCCAATGTATCCCTGCAATGTTTGGTGAAGATCTGAGTATGTAGTTTTTGACCTTATCTGGAACCTCCCATCTGAAAATTTGAAAATTCTTAAAAAATTCGTCCAAAATCTTGATGTCTCCAATCTCTTGTTTTGTACGTTTTTTCCACGTGTCTCGACCTCCAATGGATCCCTGCAAAGTTTGGTGAAGATCTGAGTATGTAGTTTTTGACCTTATCTGGAACCTCCTATCTGAAAATTTGAAAATTCTTCAAAAATTCGTCGAAAATCTTGATGTCTCCAATCTCTTGTTTTGTACGTTTTTTCCACGTGTCTTGACATCCAATGTATTCCTGCAATGTTTGGTGGAGATCTGAGTATGTAGTTTTAGACCTTATCTGGAACCTCCTATCTGAAAATTTGAAAATTCTTCAAAAATTCGTCGAAAATCTTGATGTCTCCGATCTCTTGTTTTGTACGTTTTTTCCACGTGTCTTGACATGCAAAGTATTCCTGCAAAGTTTGGTGAAGATCTGAGTATGTAGTTTTTGACCTTATCTGGAACCTCCTATCTGAAAATTTGAAAATTCTTAAAAAATTCGTCGAAAATCTTGATGTCTCCAATCTCTTGTTTTGTACGTTTTTTCCACGTGTCTTGACATCCAATGTATCCATGCAAAGTTTGGTGAAGATCTGAGTATGTAGTTTTAGACCTTATCTGGAACCTCCTATCTGAAAATTTTGAAAATTCTTCAAAAATTCGTCGAAAATCTTGATGTCTCCGATCTCTTGTTTTGTACGTTTTTTCCACGTGTCTTGACAGGCAAAGTATTCCTGCAAAGTTTGGTGAAGATCTGAGTATGTAGTTTTTGACCTTATCTGGAACCTCCTATCTGAAAATTTGAAAATTCTTAAAAAATTCGTCGAAAATCTTGATGTCTCCGATCTCTTGTTTTGTACGTTTTTTCCACGTGTCTTGACATGCAAAGTATTCCTGCAAAGTTTGGTGAAGATCTGAGTATGTAGTTTTTGACCTCATCTGGAACCTCCTATCTGAAAATTTGAAAATTCTTAAAAAATTCGTCCAAAATCTTGATGTCTCCAATCTCTTGTTTTGTACGTTTTTTCCACGTGTCTTGACATCCAATGTATCCCTGCAATGTTTGGTGAAGATCTGAGTATGTAGTTTTTGACCTTATCTGGAACCTCCCATCTGAAAATTTGAAAATTCCTAAAAAATCCGTCCAAAATCTTGATGACCCCAATCTCTTGTTTTGTACTTTTTTTCCACGTGTCTCGACCTCCAATGTATCCCTGCAAAGTTTGGTGAAGATCTGAGTATGTAGTTTTTGACCTTATATGGAACCTCCTATCTGAAAATTTGAAAATTCTTAAAAAATTCGTCCAAAATCTTGATGTCACCAATCTCTTGTTTTGTATGTTTTTTCCACGTGTCTTGACATCCAATGTATTCCTGCAAAGTTTGGTGAAGATCTGAGTATGTCGTTTTTGACCTTATCTGGAACCTCCCATCTGAAAATTTGAAAATTCTTAAAAAATTCGTCGAAAATCTTGATGTATCCGATCTCTTGTTTTGTACTTTTTTTCCACGTGTCTTGACATGCAAAGTATTCCTGCAAAGTTTGGTGAAGATCTGAGTATGTAGTTTTTGACCTCATCTGGAACCTCCTATCTGAAAATTTGAAAATTCTTAAAAAATTCGTCCAAAATCTTGATGTCTCTAATCTCTTGTTTTGTACGTTTTTTCCACGTGTCTTGACATGCAAAGTATCCCTGCAACGTTTGGTGAAGATCTGAGTATGTAGTTTTTGACCTTATCTGGAACCTCCTATCTGAAAATTTGAAAATTCTTCAAAAATTCGTCGAAAATCTTGATGTCTCCAATCTCTTGTTTTGTACGTTTTTTCCACGTGTCTTGACATCCAATGTATTCCTGCAATGTTTGGTGGAGATCTGAGTATGTAGTTTTAGACCTTATCTGGAACCTCCTATCTGAAAATTTGAAAATTCTTCAAAAATTCGTCCAAAATCTTGATGTCTCCAATCTCTTGTTTTGTACGTTTTTTCCACGTGTCTCGACCTCCAATGGATCCCTGCAAAGTTTGGTGAAGATCTGAGTATGTCGTTTTTGACCTTATCTGGAACATCCTTTCTGAAAATTTGAAAATTCTTCAAAAATTCGTCGAAAATCTTGATGTCTCCAATCTCTTGTTTTGTACGTTTTTTCCACGTGTCTTGACATCCAATGTATTCCTGCAATGTTTGGTGGAGATCTGAGTATGTAGTTTTAGACCTTATCTGGAACCTCCTATCTGAAAATTTGAAAATTCTTCAAAAATTCGTCGAAAATCTTGATGTCTCCGATCTCTTGTTTTGTACGTTTTTTCCACGTGTCTTGACATCCAAAGTATCCCTGCAAAGTTTGGTGAAGATCTGAGTATGTAGTTTTTGACCTCATCTGGAACATCCTTTCTGAAAATTTGAAAATTCTTCAAAAATTCGTCGAAAATCTTGATGTCTCCAATCTCTTGTTTTGTACGTTTTTTCCACGTGTCTTGACATCCAATGTATTCCTGCAATGTTTGGTGGAGATCTGAGTATGTAGTTTTAGACCTTATCTGGAACCTCCTATCTGAAAATTTGAAAATTCTTCAAAAATTCGTCCAAAATCTTGATGTCTCCAATCTCTTGTTTTGTACGTTTTTTCCACGTGTCTCGACCTCCAATGGATCCCTGCAAAGTTTGGTGAAGATCTGAGTATGTAGTTTTTGACCTTATCTGGAACCTCCTATCTGAAAATTTGAAAATTCTTCAAAAATTCGTCGAAAATCTTGATGTCTCCAATCTCTTGTTTTGTACGTTTTTTCCACGTGTCTTGACATCCAATGTATTCCTGCAATGTTTGGTGGAGATCTGAGTATGTAGTTTTAGACCTTATCTGGAACCTCCTATCTGAAAATTTGAAAATTCTTCAAAAATTCGTCGAAAATCTTGATGTCTCCGATCTCTTGTTTTGTACGTTTTTTCCACGTGTCTTGACATGCAAAGTATTCCTGCAAAGTTTGGTGAAGATCTGAGTATGTAGTTTTTGACCTCATCTGGAACCTCCTATCTGAAAATTTGAAAATTCTTAAAAAATTCGTCCAAAATCTTGATGTCTCCAATCTCTTGTTTTGTACGTTTTTTCCACGTGTCTTGACATCCAATGTATCCCTGCAATGTTTGGTGAAGATCTGAGTATGTAGTTTTTGACCTTATCTGGAACCTCCCATCTGAAAATTTGAAAATTCCTAAAAAATCCGTCCAAAATCTTGATGACCCCAATCTCTTGTTTTGTACTTTTTTTCCACGTGTCTCGACCTCCAATGTATCCCTGCAAAGTTTGGTGAAGATCTGAGTATGTAGTTTTTGAACTTATATGGAACCTCCTATCTGAAAATTTGAAAATTCTTAAAAAATTCGTCGAAAATCTTGATGTCTCCGATCTCATGTTTTGTACGTTTTTTCCACGTGTCTTGACATGCAAAGTATCCCTGCAAAGTTTGGTGAAGATCTGAGTATGTCGTTTTTGACCTCATCTGGAACCTCCTTTCTGAAAATTTGAGAATTCTTAAAAAATTCGTCCAAAATCTTGATGTCTCCAATCTCTTGTTTTGTACGTTTTTTCCACGTGTCTTGACATCCAATGTATCCATGCAAAGTTTGGTGAAGATCTGAGTATGTCGTTTTTGACCTTATCTGGAACCTCCCATCTGAAAATTTGAAAATTCTTAAAAAATTCGTCCAAAATCTTGATGTCTCCAATCTCTTGTTTTGTACGTTTTTTCCACGTGTCTCGACCTCCAATGGATCCCTGCAAAGTTTGGTGAAGATCTGAGTATGTCGTTTTTGACCTTATCTGGAACCTCCCATCTGAAAATTTGAAAATTCTTAAAAAATTCGTCGAAAATCTTGATGTCTCCGATCTCTTGTTTTGTACGTTTTTTCCACGTGTCTTGACATGCAAAGTATTCCTGCAAAGTTTGGTGAAGATCTGAGTATGTAGTTTTTGACCTCATCTGGAACCTCCTATCTGAAAATTTGAAAATTCTTAAAAAATTCGTCCAAAATCTTGATGTCTCCAATCTCTTGTTTTGTACGTTTTTTCCACGTGTCTTGACATCCAATGTATCCCTGCAATGTTTGGTGAAGATCTGAGTATGTAGTTTTTGACCTTATCTGGAACCTCCCATCTGAAAATTTGAAAATTCCTAAAAAATCCGTCCAAAATCTTGATGACCCCAATCTCTTGTTTTGTACTTTTTTCCACGTGTCTCGACCTCCAATGTATCCCTGCAAAGTTTGGTGAAGATCTGAGTATGTAGTTTTTGACCTTATATTGAACCTCCCATCTGAAAATTTGAAAATTCTTAAAAAATTCGTCCAAAATCTTGATGACCCCAATCTCTTGTTTTGTACGTTTTTTCCACGTGTCTTGACATCCAAAGTATCCCTGCAAAGTTTGGTGAAGATCTGAGTATGTAGTTTTTGACCTTATATGGAACCTCCTTTCTGAAAATTTGAGAATTCTTAAAAAATTCGTCCAAAATCTTGATGTCTCCAATCTCTTGTTTTGTACGTTTTTTCCACGTGTCTTGACATCCAATGTATCCATGCAAAGTTTGGTGAAGATCTGAGTATGTCGTTTTTGACCTTATCTGGAACCTCCCATCTGAAAATTTGAAAATTCTTAAAAAATTCGTCGAAAATCTTGATGTCTCCAATCTTTTGTTTTGTACGTTTTTTCCACGTGTCTTGACATGCAAAGTATCCCTGCAACGTTTGGTAAAGATCTGAGTATGTAGTTTTTGACCTTATCTGGAACCTCCTATCTGAAAATTTGAAAATTCTTAAAAAATTCGTCGAAAATCTTGATGTCTCCAATCTCTTGTTTTGTACGTTTTTTCCACGTGTCTTGACATCCAATGTATCCCTGCAAAGTTTGGTGGAGATCTGAGTATGTAGTTTTAGACCTTATCTGGAACCTCCTATCTGAAAATTTGAAAATTCTTCAAAAATTCGTCCAAAATCTTGATGTCTCCAATCTCTTGTTTTGTACGTTTTTTCCACGTGTCTCGACCTCCAATGGATCCCTGCAAAGTTTGGTGAAGATCTGAGTATGTCGTTTTTGACCTTATCTGGAACCTCCCATCTGAAAATTTGAAAATTCCTAAAAAATCCGTCCAAAATCTTGATGACCCCAATCTCTTGTTTTGTACTTTTTTTCCACGTGTCTCGACCTCCAATGTATCCCTGCAAAGTTTGGTGAAGATCTGAGTATGTAGTTTTTGACCTTATATGGAACCTCCTATCTGAAAATTTGAAAATTCTTCAAAAATTCGTCGAAAATCTTGATGTCTCCGATCTCTTGTTTTGTACGTTTTTTCCACGTGTCTCGACCTCCAATGGATCCCTGCAAAGTTTGGTGAAGATCTGAGTATGTAGTTTTTGACCTCATCTGGAACATCCTTTCTGAAAATTTGAAAATTCTTCAAAAATTCGTCGAAAATCTTGATGTCTCCAATCTCTTGTTTTGTACGTTTTTTCCACGTATCTTGACATCCAATGTATTCCTGCAATGTTTGGTGGAGATCTGAGTATGTAGTTTTAGACCTTATCTGGAACCTCCTATCTGAAAATTTGAAAATTCTTCAAAAATTCGTCGAAAATCTTGATGTCTCCGATCTCTTGTTTTGTACGTTTTTTCCACGTGTCTTGACATGCAAAGTATTCCTGCAAAGTTTGGTGAAGATCTGAGTATGTAGTTTTTGACCTCATCTGGAACCTCCTATCTGAAAATTTGAAAATTCTTAAAAAATTCGTCCAAAATCTTGATGTCTCCAATCTCTTGTTTTGTACGTTTTTTCCACGTGTCTTGACATCCAATGTATCCCTGCAATGTTTGGTGAAGATCTGAGTATGTAGTTTTTGACCTTATCTGGAACCTCCCATCTGAAAATTTGAAAATTCTTAAAAAATTCGTCCAAAATCTTGATGTCTCCAATCTCTTGTTTTGTACGTTTTTTCCACGTGTCTCGACCTCCAATGGATCCCTGCAAAGTTTGGTGAAGATCTGAGTATGTAGTTTTTGACCTTATCTGGAACCTCCTATCTGAAAATTTGAAAATTCTTCAAAAATTCGTCGAAAATCTTGATGTCTCCAATCTCTTGTTTTGTACGTTTTTTCCACGTGTCTTGACATCCAATGTATTCCTGCAATGTTTGGTGGAGATCTGAGTATGTAGTTTTAGACCTTATCTGGAACCTCCTATCTGAAAATTTGAAAATTCTTCAAAAATTCGTCGAAAATCTTGATGTCTCCGATCTCTTGTTTTGTACGTTTTTTCCACGTGTCTTGACATGCAAAGTATTCCTGCAAAGTTTGGTGAAGATCTGAGTATGTAGTTTTTGACCTTATCTGGAACCTCCTATCTGAAAATTTGAAAATTCTTAAAAAATTCGTCGAAAATCTTGATGTCTCCAATCTCTTGTTTTGTACGTTTTTTCCACGTGTCTTGACATCCAATGTATCCATGCAAAGTTTGGTGAAGATCTGAGTATGTAGTTTTAGACCTTATCTGGAACCTCCTATCTGAAAATTTTGAAAATTCTTCAAAAATTCGTCGAAAATCTTGATGTCTCCGATCTCTTGTTTTGTACGTTTTTTCCACGTGTCTTGACAGGCAAAGTATTCCTGCAAAGTTTGGTGAAGATCTGAGTATGTAGTTTTTGACCTTATCTGGAACCTCCTATCTGAAAATTTGAAAATTCTTAAAAAATTCGTCGAAAATCTTGATGTCTCCGATCTCTTGTTTTGTACGTTTTTTCCACGTGTCTTGACATGCAAAGTATCCCTGCAAAGTTTGGTGAAGATCTGAGTATGTAGTTTTTGACCTCATCTGGAACCTCCTATCTGAAAATTTGAAAATTCTTAAAAAATTCGTCCAAAATCTTGATGTCTCCAATCTCTTGTTTTGTACGTTTTTTCCACGTGTCTTGACATCCAATGTATTCCTGCAATGTTTGGTGGAGATCTGAGTATGTCGTTTTTGACCTTATCTGGAACCTCCCATCTGAAAATTTGAAAATTCTTAAAAAATTCGTCGAAAATCTTGATGTCTCCGATCTCTTGTTTTGTACGTTTTTTCCACGTGTCTTGACATGCAAAGTATTCCTGCAAAGTTTGGTGAAGATCTGAGTATGTAGTTTTTGACCTCATCTGGAACCTCCTATCTGAAAATTTGAAAATTCTTAAAAAATTCGTCCAAAATCTTGATGTCTCCAATCTCTTGTTTTGTACGTTTTTTCCACGTGTCTTGACATCCAATGTATCCCTGCAATGTTTGGTGAAGATCTGAGTATGTAGTTTTTGACCTTATCTGGAACCTCCCATCTGAAAATTTGAAAATTCTTAAAAAATTCGTCCAAAATCTTGATGTCTCCAATCTCTTGTTTTGTACGTTTTTTCCACGTGTCTCGACCTCCAATGGATCCCTGCAAAGTTTGGTGAAGATCTGAGTATGTAGTTTTTGACCTTATCTGGAACCTCCTATCTGAAAATTTGAAAATTCTTCAAAAATTCGTCGAAAATCTTGATGTCTCCAATCTCTTGTTTTGTACGTTTTTTCCACGTGTCTTGACATCCAATGTATTCCTGCAATGTTTGGTGGAGATCTGAGTATGTAGTTTTAGACCTTATCTGGAACCTCCTATCTGAAAATTTGAAAATTCTTCAAAAATTCGTCGAAAATCTTGATGTCTCCGATCTCTTGTTTTGTACGTTTTTTCCACGTGTCTTGACATGCAAAGTATTCCTGCAAAGTTTGGTGAAGATCTGAGTATGTAGTTTTTGACCTTATCTGGAACCTCCTATCTGAAAATTTGAAAATTCTTAAAAAATTCGTCGAAAATCTTGATGTCTCCAATCTCTTGTTTTGTACGTTTTTTCCACGTGTCTTGACATCCAATGTATCCATGCAAAGTTTGGTGAAGATCTGAGTATGTAGTTTTAGACCTTATCTGGAACCTCCTATCTGAAAATTTTGAAAATTCTTCAAAAATTCGTCGAAAATCTTGATGTATCCGATCTCTTGTTTTGTACGTTTTTTCCACGTGTCTTGACAGGCAAAGTATTCCTGCAAAGTTTGGTGAAGATCTGAGTATGTAGTTTTTGACCTTATCTGGAACCTCCTATCTGAAAATTTGAAAATTCTTAAAAAATTCGTCGAAAATCTTGATGTCTCCGATCTCTTGTTTTGTACGTTTTTTCCACGTGTCTTGACATGCAAAGTATTCCTGCAAAGTTTGGTGAAGATCTGAGTATGTAGTTTTTGACCTCATCTGGAACCTCCTATCTGAAAATTTGAAAATTCTTAAAAAATTCGTCCAAAATCTTGATGTCTCCAATCTCTTGTTTTGTACGTTTTTTCCACGTGTCTTGACATCCAATGTATCCCTGCAATGTTTGGTGAAGATCTGAGTATGTAGTTTTTGACCTTATCTGGAACCTCCCATCTGAAAATTTGAAAATTCCTAAAAAATCCGTCCAAAATCTTGATGACCCCAATCTCTTGTTTTGTACTTTTTTTCCACGTGTCTCGACCTCCAATGTATCCCTGCAAAGTTTGGTGAAGATCTGAGTATGTAGTTTTTGACCTTATATGGAACCTCCTATCTGAAAATTTGAAAATTCTTAAAAAATTCGTCCAAAATCTTGATGTCACCAATCTCTTGTTTTGTATGTTTTTTCCACGTGTCTTGACATCCAATGTATTCCTGCAAAGTTTGGTGAAGATCTGAGTATGTCGTTTTTGACCTTATCTGGAACCTCCCATCTGAAAATTTGAAAATTCTTAAAAAATTCGTCGAAAATCTTGATGTATCCGATCTCTTGTTTTGTACTTTTTTTCCACGTGTCTTGACATGCAAAGTATTCCTGCAAAGTTTGGTGAAGATCTGAGTATGTAGTTTTTGACCTCATCTGGAACCTCCTATCTGAAAATTTGAAAATTCTTAAAAAATTCGTCCAAAATCTTGATGTCTCTAATCTCTTGTTTTGTACGTTTTTTCCACGTGTCTTGACATGCAAAGTATCCCTGCAACGTTTGGTGAAGATCTGAGTATGTAGTTTTTGACCTTATCTGGAACCTCCTATCTGAAAATTTGAAAATTCTTCAAAAATTCGTCGAAAATCTTGATGTCTCCAATCTCTTGTTTTGTACGTTTTTTCCACGTGTCTTGACATCCAATGTATTCCTGCAATGTTTGGTGGAGATCTGAGTATGTAGTTTTAGACCTTATCTGGAACCTCCTATCTGAAAATTTGAAAATTCTTCAAAAATTCGTCCAAAATCTTGATGTCTCCAATCTCTTGTTTTGTACGTTTTTTCCACGTGTCTCGACCTCCAATGGATCCCTGCAAAGTTTGGTGAAGATCTGAGTATGTCGTTTTTGACCTTATCTGGAACATCCTTTCTGAAAATTTGAAAATTCTTCAAAAATTCGTCGAAAATCTTGATGTCTCCAATCTCTTGTTTTGTACGTTTTTTCCACGTGTCTTGACATCCAATGTATTCCTGCAATGTTTGGTGGAGATCTGAGTATGTAGTTTTAGACCTTATCTGGAACCTCCTATCTGAAAATTTGAAAATTCTTCAAAAATTCGTCGAAAATCTTGATGTCTCCGATCTCTTGTTTTGTACGTTTTTTCCACGTGTCTTGACATCCAAAGTATCCCTGCAAAGTTTGGTGAAGATCTGAGTATGTAGTTTTTGACCTCATCTGGAACATCCTTTCTGAAAATTTGAAAATTCTTCAAAAATTCGTCGAAAATCTTGATGTCTCCAATCTCTTGTTTTGTACGTTTTTTCCACGTGTCTTGACATCCAATGTATTCCTGCAATGTTTGGTGGAGATCTGAGTATGTAGTTTTAGACCTTATCTGGAACCTCCTATCTGAAAATTTGAAAATTCTTCAAAAATTCGTCCAAAATCTTGATGTCTCCAATCTCTTGTTTTGTACGTTTTTTCCACGTGTCTCGACCTCCAATGGATCCCTGCAAAGTTTGGTGAAGATCTGAGTATGTAGTTTTTGACCTTATCTGGAACCTCCTATCTGAAAATTTGAAAATTCTTCAAAAATTCGTCGAAAATCTTGATGTCTCCAATCTCTTGTTTTGTACGTTTTTTCCACGTGTCTTGACATCCAATGTATTCCTGCAATGTTTGGTGGAGATCTGAGTATGTAGTTTTAGACCTTATCTGGAACCTCCTATCTGAAAATTTGAAAATTCTTCAAAAATTCGTCGAAAATCTTGATGTCTCCGATCTCTTGTTTTGTACGTTTTTTCCACGTGTCTTGACATGCAAAGTATTCCTGCAAAGTTTGGTGAAGATCTGAGTATGTAGTTTTTGACCTCATCTGGAACCTCCTATCTGAAAATTTGAAAATTCTTAAAAAATTCGTCCAAAATCTTGATGTCTCCAATCTCTTGTTTTGTACGTTTTTTCCACGTGTCTTGACATCCAATGTATCCCTGCAATGTTTGGTGAAGATCTGAGTATGTAGTTTTTGACCTTATCTGGAACCTCCCATCTGAAAATTTGAAAATTCCTAAAAAATCCGTCCAAAATCTTGATGACCCCAATCTCTTGTTTTGTACTTTTTTTCCACGTGTCTCGACCTCCAATGTATCCCTGCAAAGTTTGGTGAAGATCTGAGTATGTAGTTTTTGAACTTATATGGAACCTCCTATCTGAAAATTTGAAAATTCTTAAAAAATTCGTCGAAAATCTTGATGTCTCCGATCTCATGTTTTGTACGTTTTTTCCACGTGTCTTGACATGCAAAGTATCCCTGCAAAGTTTGGTGAAGATCTGAGTATGTCGTTTTTGACCTCATCTGGAACCTCCTTTCTGAAAATTTGAGAATTCTTAAAAAATTCGTCCAAAATCTTGATGTCTCCAATCTCTTGTTTTGTACGTTTTTTCCACGTGTCTTGACATCCAATGTATCCATGCAAAGTTTGGTGAAGATCTGAGTATGTCGTTTTTGACCTTATCTGGAACCTCCCATCTGAAAATTTGAAAATTCTTCAAAAATTCGTCCAAAATCTTGATGTCTCCAATCTCTTGTTTTGTACGTTTTTTCCACGTGTCTCGACCTCCAATGGATCCCTGCAAAGTTTGGTGAAGATCTGAGTATGTCGTTTTTGACCTTATCTGGAACCTCCCATCTGAAAATTTGAAAATTCTTAAAAAATTCGTCGAAAATCTTGATGTCTCCGATCTCTTGTTTTGTACGTTTTTTCCACGTGTCTTGACATGCAAAGTATTCCTGCAAAGTTTGGTGAAGATCTGAGTATGTAGTTTTTGACCTCATCTGGAACCTCCTATCTGAAAATTTGAAAATTCTTAAAAAATTCGTCCAAAATCTTGATGTCTCCAATCTCTTGTTTTGTACGTTTTTTCCACGTGTCTTGACATCCAATGTATCCCTGCAATGTTTGGTGAAGATCTGAGTATGTAGTTTTTGACCTTATCTGGAACCTCCCATCTGAAAATTTGAAAATTCCTAAAAAATCCGTCCAAAATCTTGATGACCCCAATCTCTTGTTTTGTACTTTTTTCCACGTGTCTCGACCTCCAATGTATCCCTGCAAAGTTTGGTGAAGATCTGAGTATGTAGTTTTTGACCTTATATTGAACCTCCCATCTGAAAATTTGAAAATTCTTAAAAAATTCGTCCAAAATCTTGATGACCCCAATCTCTTGTTTTGTACGTTTTTTCCACGTGTCTTGACATCCAAAGTATCCCTGCAAAGTTTGGTGAAGATCTGAGTATGTAGTTTTTGACCTTATATGGAACCTCCTTTCTGAAAATTTGAGAATTCTTAAAAAATTCGTCCAAAATCTTGATGTCTCCAATCTCTTGTTTTGTACGTTTTTTCCACGTGTCTTGACATCCAATGTATCCATGCAAAGTTTGGTGAAGATCTGAGTATGTCGTTTTTGACCTTATCTGGAACCTCCCATCTGAAAATTTGAAAATTCTTAAAAAATTCGTCGAAAATCTTGATGTCTCCAATCTTTTGTTTTGTACGTTTTTTCCACGTGTCTTGACATGCAAAGTATCCCTGCAACGTTTGGTAAAGATCTGAGTATGTAGTTTTTGACCTTATCTGGAACCTCCTATCTGAAAATTTGAAAATTCTTAAAAAATTCGTCGAAAATCTTGATGTCTCCAATCTCTTGTTTTGTACGTTTTTTCCACGTGTCTTGACATCCAATGTATCCCTGCAAAGTTTGGTGGAGATCTGAGTATGTAGTTTTAGACCTTATCTGGAACCTCCTATCTGAAAATTTGAAAATTCTTCAAAAATTCGTCCAAAATCTTGATGTCTCCAATCTCTTGTTTTTTACGTTTTTTCCACGTGTCTCGACCTCCAATGGATCCCTGCAAAGTTTGGTGAAGATCTGAGTATGTCGTTTTTGACCTTATCTGGAACCTCCCATCTGAAAATTTGAAAATTCCTAAAAAATCCGTCCAAAATCTTGATGACCCCAATCTCTTGTTTTGTACTTTTTTTCCACGTGTCTCGACCTCCAATGTATCCCTGCAAAGTTTGGTGAAGATCTGAGTATGTAGTTTTTGACCTTATATGGAACCTCCTATCTGAAAATTTGAAAATTCTTCAAAAATTCGTCGAAAATCTTGATGTCTCCGATCTCTTGTTTTGTACGTTTTTTCCACGTGTCTCGACCTCCAATGGATCCCTGCAAAGTTTGGTGAAGATCTGAGTATGTAGTTTTTGACCTCATCTGGAACATCCTTTCTGAAAATTTGAAAATTCTTCAAAAATTCGTCGAAAATCTTGATGTCTCCAATCTCTTGTTTTGTACGTTTTTTCCACGTATCTTGACATCCAATGTATTCCTGCAATGTTTGGTGGAGATCTGAGTATGTAGTTTTTGACCTTATCTGGAACCTCCTATCTGAAAATTTGAAAATTCTTCAAAAATTCGTCCAAAATCTTGATGTCTCCAATCTCTTGTTTTGTACGTTTTTTCCACGTGTCTTGACACCCAATGTATTCCTGCAATGTTTGGTGGAGATCTGAGTATGTCGTTTTTGACCTTATCTGGAACCTCCCATCTGAAAATTTGAAAATTCTTAAAAAATTCGTCGAAAATCTTGATGTCTCCGATCTCTTGTTTTGTACGTTTTTTCCACGTGTCTTGACATGCAAAGTATTCCTGCAAAGTTTGGTGAAGATCTGAGTATGTAGTTTTTGACCTCATCTGGAACCTCCTATCTGAAAATTTGAAAATTCTTAAAAAATTCGTCCAAAATCTTGATGTCTCCAATCTCTTGTTTTGTACGTTTTTTCCACGTGTCTTGACATCCAATGTATCCCTGCAATGTTTGGTGAAGATCTGAGTATGTAGTTTTTGACCTTTTCTGGAACCTCCCATCTGAAAATTTGAAAATTCCTAAAAAATCCGTCCAAAATCTTGATGACCCCAATCTCTTGTTTTGTACTTTTTTTCCACGTGTCTCGACCTCCAATGTATCCCTGCAAAGTTTGGTGAAGATCTGAGTATGTAGTTTTTGACCGTATATTGAACCTCCCATCTGAAAATTTGAAAATTCTTAAAAAATTCGTCCAAAATCTTGATGACCCCAATCTCTTGTTTTGTACGTTTTTTCCACGTGTCTTGACATCCAAAGTATCCCTGCAAAGTTTGGTGAAGATCTGAGTATGTAGTTTTTGACCTTATATGGAACCTCCTTTCTGAAAATTTGAGAATTCTTAAAAAATTCGTCCAAAATCTTGATGTCTCCAATCTCTTGTTTTGTACGTTTTTTCCACGTGTCTTGACATCCAATGTATCCATGCAACGTTTGGTGAAGATCTGAGTATGTAGTTTTTGACCTTATCTGGAACATCCTATCTGAAAATTTGAAAATTCTTCAAAAATTCGTCGAAAATCTTGATGTCTCCAATCTCTTGTTTTGTACGTTTTTTCCACGTGTCTTGACATCCAATGGATCCCTGCAAAGTTTGGTGGAGATCTGAGTATGAAGTTTTAGACCTTATCTGGAACCTCCTATCTGAAAATTTGAAAATTCTTCAAAAATTCGTCCAAAATCTTGATGTCTCCAATCTCTTGTTTTGTACGTTTTTTCCACGTGTCTCGACCTCCAATGGATCCCTGCAAAGTTTGGTGAAGATCTGAGTATGTCGTTTTTGACCTTATCTGGAACCTCCCATCTGAAAATTTGAAAATTCCTAAAAAATCCGTCCAAAATCTTGATGACCCCAATCTCTTGTTTTGTACTTTTTTTCCACGTGTCTCGACCTCCAATGTATCCCTGCAAAGTTTGGTGAAGATCTGAGTATGTAGTTTTTGACCTTATATGGAACCTCCTATCTGAAAATTTGAAAATTCTTCAAAAATTCGTCGAAAATCTTGATGTCTCCGATCTCTTGTTTTGTACGTTTTTTCCACGTGTCTCGACCTCCAATGGATCCCTGCAAAGTTTGGTGAAGATCTGAGTATGTAGTTTTTGACCTCATCTGGAACATCCTTTCTGAAAATTTGAAAATTCTTCAAAAATTCGTCGAAAATCTTGATGTCTCCAATCTCTTGTTTTGTACGTTTTTTCCACGTGTCTTGACATCCAATGTATTCCTGCAATGTTTGGTGGAGATCTGAGTATGTAGTTTTAGACCTTATCTGGAACCTCCTATCTGAAAATTTGAAAATTCTTAAAAAATTCGTCCAAAATCTTGATGTCTCCAATCTTTTGTTTTGTACGTTTTTTCCACGTGTCTTGACATGCAAAGTATCCCTGCAACGTTTGGTGAAGATCTGAGTATGTAGTTTTTGACCTTATCTGGAACCTCCTATCTGAAAATTTGAAAATTCTTCAAAAATTCGTCGAAAATCTTGATGTCTCCAATCTCTTGTTTTGTACGTTTTTTCCACGTGTCTTGACATCCAATGTATTCCTGCAATGTTTGGTGGAGATCTGAGTATGTCGTTTTTGACCTTATCTGGAACCTCCCATCTGAAAATTTGAAAATTCTTAAAAAATTCGTCGAAAATCTTGATGTCTCCGATCTCTTGTTTTGTACGTTTTTTCCACGTGTCTTGACATGCAAAGTATTCCTGCAAAGTTTGGTGAAGATCTGAGTATGTAGTTTTTGACCTCATCTGGAACCTCCTATCTGAAAATTTGAAAATTCTTAAAAAATTCGTCCAAAATCTTGATGTCTCCAATCTCTTGTTTTGTACGTTTTTTCCACGTGTCTTGACATCCAATGTATCCCTGCAATGTTTGGTGAAGATCTGAGTATGTCGTTTTTGACCTTATCTGGAACCTCCCATCTGAAAATTTGAAAATTCTTAAAAAATTCGTCGAAAATCTTGGTGTCTCCAATCTTTTGTTTTGTACGTTTTTTCCACGTGTCTTGACATGCAAAGTATCCCTGCAACGTTTGGTGAAGATCTGAGTATGTAGTTTTTGACCTTATCTGGAACCTCCTATCTGAAAATTTGCAAATTCTTCAAAAATTCGTCGAAAATCTTGATGTCTCCAATCTCTTGTTTTGTACGTTTTTTCCACGTATCTTGACATCCAATGTATTCCTGCAATGTTTGGTGGAGATCTGAGTATGTAGTTTTAGACCTTATCTGGAACCTCCTATCTGAAAATTTGAAAATTCTTCAAAAATTCGTCGAAAATTTTGATGTCTCCGATCTCTTGTTTTGTACGTTTTTTCCACGTAACTTGACATCCAAAGTATCCCTGCAAAGTTTGGTGAAGATCTGAGTATGTAGTTTTTGACCTCATCTGGAACATCCTTTCTGAAAATTTGAAAATTCTTCAAAAATTCGTCGAAAATCTTGATGTCTCCAATCTCTTGTTTTGTACGTTTTTTCCACGTGTCTTGACATCCAATGTATTCCTGCAATGTTTGGTGGAGATCTGAGTATGTAGTTTTAGACCTTATCTGGAACCTCCTATCTGAAAATTTGAAAATTCTTCAAAAATTCGTCCAAAATCTTGATGTCTCCAATCTCTTGTTTTGTACGTTTTTTCCACGTGTCTCGACCTCCAATGGATCCCTGCAAAGTTTGGTGAAGATCTGAGTATGTAGTTTTTGACCTTATCTGGAACCTCCTATCTGAAAATTTGAAAATTCTTCAAAAATTCGTCGAAAATCTTGATGTCTCCAATCTCTTGTTTTGTACGTTTTTTCCACGTGTCTTGACATCCAATGTATTCCTGCAATGTTTGGTGGAGATCTGAGTATGTAGTTTTAGACCTTATCTGGAACCTCCTATCTGAAAATTTGAAAATTCATCAAAAATTCGTCGAAAATCTTGATGTCTCCGATCTCTTGTTTTGTACGTTTTTTCCACGTGTCTTGACATGCAAAGTATTCCTGCAAAGTTTGGTGAAGATCTGAGTATGTAGTTTTTGACCTCATCTGGAACCTCCTATCTGAAAATTTGAAAATTCTTAAAAAATTCGTCGAAAATCTTGATGTCTCCAATCTCTTGTTTTGTACGTTTTTTCCACGTGTCTTGACATCCAATGTATCCCTGCAAAGTTTGGTGGAGATCTGAGTATGTAGTTTTTGACCTTATCTGGGAACTCCTATCAGAAAATTTGAAAATTCTTCAAAAATTCGACCAAAATCTTGATGTCTCCAATCTTTTGTTTTGTACGTTTTTTCCACGTGTCTTGACACATAATGTATCCATGCAAAGTTTGGTGAAGATCTGAGTATGTAGTTTTTGACCTTATATGGAACCTCCTATCTGAAAATTTGAAAATTCTTAAAAAATTCGTCCAAAATCTTGATGTCTCCAATCTCTTGTTTTGTACGTTTTTTCCACGTGTCTTGACATCCAATGTATCCCTGCAAAGTTTGGTGAAGATCTGAGTATGTAGTTTTTGACCTTATCTGGAACCTCCCATCTGAAAATTTGAAAATTCCTAAAAAATCCGTGCAAAATCTTGATGACCCCAATCTCTTGTTTTGTACGTTTTTTCCACGTGTCTTGACATGCAAAGTATTCCTGCAAAGTTTGGTGAAGATCTGAGTATGTAGTTTTTGACCTCATCTGGAACCTCCTATCTGAAAATTTGAAAATTCTTAAAAAATTCGTCCAAAATCTTGATGTCTCCAATCTCTTGTTTTGTACGTTTTTTCCACGTGTCTTGACATCCAATGTATCCCTGCAATGTTTGGTGAAGATCTGAGTATGTAGTTTTTGACCTTATATTGGACCTCCCATCTGAAAATTTGAAAATTCTTAAAAAATTCGTCCAAAATCTTGATGACCCCAATCTCTTGTTTTGTACGTTTTTTCCACGTGTCTTGACATCCAAAGTATCCCTGCAAAGTTTGGTGAAGATCTGAGTATGTAGTTTTTGACCTCATCTGGAACCTCCTATCTGAAAATTTGAGAATTCTTAAAAAATTCGTCCAAAATCTTGATGTCTCCAATCTCTTGTTTTGTACGTTTTTTCCACGTGTCTTGACATCCAATGTATCCATGCAAAGTTTGGTGAAGATCTGAGTATGTCGTTTTTGACCTTATCTGGAACCTCCCATCTGAAAATTTGAAAATTCTTAAAAAATTCGTCGAAAATCTTGATGTCTCCAATCTTTTGTTTTGTACGTTTTTTCCACGTGTCTTGACATGCAAAGTATCCCTGCAACGTTTGGTGAAGATCTGAGTATGTAGTTTTTGACCTTATCTGGAACCTCCTATCTGAAAATTTGAAAATTCTTCAAAAATTCGTCGAAAATCTTGATGTCTCCAATCTCTTGTTTTGTACGTTTTTTCCACGTGTCTTGACATCCAATGTATTCCTGCAATGTTTGGTGGAGATCTGAGTATGTCGTTTTTGACCTTATCTGGAACCTCCCATCTGAAAATTTGAAAATTCTTAAAAAATTCGTCGAAAATCTTGATGTCTCCGATCTCTTGTTTTGTACGTTTTTTCCACGTGTCTTGACATGCAAAGTATTCCTGCAAAGTTTGGTGAAGATCTGAGTATGTAGTTTTTGACCTCATCTGGAACCTCCTATCTGAAAATTTGAAAATTCTTAAAAAATTCGTCCAAAATCTTGATGTCTCCAATCTCTTGTTTTGTACGTTTTTTCCACGTGTCTTGACATCCAATGTATCCCTGCAATGTTTGGTGAAGATCTGAGTATGTAGTTTTTGACCTTATCTGGAACCTCCCATCTGAAAATTTGAAAATTCCTAAAAAATCCGTCCAAAATCTTGATGACCCCAATCTCTTGTTTTGTACTTTTTTTCCACGTGTCTCGACCTCCAATGTATCCCTGCAAAGTTTGGTGAAGATCTGAGTATGTAGTTTTTGACCTTATATGGAACCTCCTATCTGAAAATTTGAAAATTCTTAAAAAATTCGTCCAAAATCTTGATGTCACCAATCCTATGTTTTGTATGTTTTTTCCACGTGTCTTGACATCCAATGTATTCCTGCAAAGTTTGGTGAAGATCTGAGTATGTCGTTTTTGACCTTATCTGGAACATCCCATCTGAAAATTTGAAAATTCTTAAAAAATTCGTCCAAAATCTTGATGTCTCCGATCTCTTGTTTTGTACGTTTTTTCCACGTGTCTTGACATGCAAAGTATTCCTGCAAAGTTTGGTGAAGATCTGAGTATGTAGTTTTTGACCTCATCTGGAACCTCCTATCTGAAAATTTGAAAATACTTAAAAAATTCGTCCAAAATCTTGATGTCTCCAATCTCTTGTTTTGTACGTTTTTTCCAAGTGTCTTGACATCCAATGTATCCCTGCAATGTTTGGTGAAGATCTGAGTATGTAGTTTTTGACCTTATCTGGAACCTCCTATCTGAAAATTTGAAAATTCCTAAAAAATCCGTGCAAAATCTTGATGACCCCAATCTCTTGTTTTGTACGTTTTTTCCACGTGTCTTGACATGCAAAGTATTCCTGCAAAGTTTGGTGAAGTTCTGAGTATGTAGTTTTTGACCTCATCTGGAACCTCCTATCTGAAAATTTGAAAATTCTTCAAAAATTCGTCCAAAATCTTGATGTCTCCAATCTCTTGTTTTGTACGTTTTTTCCACGTGTCTCGACCTCCAATGGATCCCTGCAAAGTTTGGTGAAGATCTGAGTATGTAGTTTTTGACCTTATCTGGAACCTCCTATCTGAAAATTTGAAAATTCTTCAAAAATTCGTCGAAAATCTTGATGTCTCCAATCTCTTGTTTTGTACGTTTTTTCCACGTGTCTTGACATCCAATGTATCCCTGCAAAGTTTGGTGGAGATCTGAGTATGTAGTTTTTGACCTTATCTGGGACCTCCTATCAGAAAATTTGAAAATTCTTCAAAAATTCGACCAAAATCTTGATGTCTCCAATCTTTTGTTTTGTACGTTTTTTCCACGTGTCTTGACACATAATGTATCCATTCAAAGTTTGGTGAAGATCTGAGTATGTAGTTTTTGACCTTATATGGAACCTCCTATCTGAAAATTTGAAAATTCTTAAAAAATTCGTCGAAAATCTTGATGTCTCCAATCTCTTGTTTTGTACGTTTTTTCCACGTGTCTTGACATCCAATGTATTCCTGCAATGTTTGGTGGAGATCTGAGTATGTCGTTTTTGACCTTATCTGGAACCTCCCATCTGAAAATTTGAAAATTCTTAAAAAATTCGTCGAAAATCTTGATGTCTCCGATCTCTTGTTTTGTACGTTTTTTCCACGTGTCTTGACATGCAAAGTATTCCTGCAAAGTTTGGTGAAGATCTGAGTATGTAGTTTTTGACCTCATCTGGAACCTCCTATCTGAAAATTTGAAAATTCTTAAAAAATTCGTCCAAAATCTTGATGTCTCCAATCTCTTGTTTTGTACGTTTTTTCCACGTGTCTTGACATCCAATGTATCCCTGCAATGTTTGGTGAAGATCTGAGTATGTAGTTTTTGACCTTATCTGGAACCTCCCATCTGAAAATTTGAAAATTCTTAAAAAATTCGTCCAAAATCTTGATGTCTCCAATCTCTTGTTTTGTACGTTTTTTCCACGTGTCTCGACCTCCAATGGATCCCTGCAAAGTTTGGTGAAGATCTGAGTATGTAGTTTTTGACCTTATCTGGAACCTCCTATCTGAAAATTTGAAAATTCTTCAAAAATTCGTCGAAAATCTTGATGTCTCCAATCTCTTGTTTTGTACGTTTTTTCCACGTGTCTTGACATCCAATGTATTCCTGCAATATTTGGTGGAGATCTGAGTATGTAGTTTTAGACCTTATCTGGAACCTCCTATCTGAAAATTTGAAAATTCTTCAAAAATTCGTCGAAAATCTTGATGTCTCCGATCTCTTGTTTTGTACGTTTTTTCCACGTGTCTTGACATGCAAAGTATTCCTGCAAAGTTTGGTGAAGATCTGAGTATGTAGTTTTTGACCTTATCTGGAACCTCCTATCTGAAAATTTGAAAATTCTTAAAAAATTCGTCGAAAATCTTGATGTCTCCAATCTCTTGTTTTGTACGTTTTTTCCACGTGTCTTGACATCCAATGTATCCATGCAAAGTTTGGTGAAGATCTGAGTATGTCGTTTTTGACCTTATCTGGAACCTCCCATCTGAAAATTTGAAAATTCTTAAAAAATTCGTCGAAAATCTTGATGTCTCCAATCTTTTGTTTTGTACGTTTTTTCCACGTGTCTTGACATGCAAAGTATCCCTGCAACGTTTGGTGAAGATCTGAGTATGTAGTTTTTGACCTTATCTGGAACCTCCTATCTGAAAATTTGAAAATTCTTCAAAAATTCGTCGAAAATCTTGATGTCTCCAATCTCTTGTTTTGTACGTTTTTTCCACGTGTCTTGACATCCAATGTATTCCTGCAATGTTTGGTGGAGATCTGAGTATGTCGTTTTTGACCTTATCTGGAACCTCCCATCTGAAAATTTGAAAATTCTTAAAAAATTCGTCGAAAATCTTGATGTCTCCGATCTCTTGTTTTGTACGTTTTTTCCACGTGTCTTGACATGCAAAGTATTCCTGCAAAGTTTGGTGAAGATCTGAGTATGTAGTTTTTGACCTCATCTGGAACCTCCTATCTGAAAATTTGAAAATTCTTAAAAAATTCGTCCAAAATCTTGATGTCTCCAATCTCTTGTTTTGTACGTTTTTTCCACGTGTCTTGACATCCAATGTATCCCTGCAATGTTTGGTGAAGATCTGAGTATGTAGTTTTTGACCTTATCTGGAACCTCCTATCTGAAAATTTGAAAATTCCTAAAAAATCCGTCCAAAATCTTGATGACCCCAATCTCTTGTTTTGTACTTTTTTTCAACGTGTCTCGACCTCCAATGTATCCCTGCAAAGTTTGGTGAAGATCTGAGTATGTAGTTTTTGACCTTATATGGAACCTCCTATCTGAAAATTTGAAAATTCTTAAAAAATTCGTCCAAAATCTTGATGTCACCAATCCTATGTTTTGTATGTTTTTTCCACGTGTCTTGACATCCAATGTATTCCTGCAAAGTTTGGTGAAGATCTGAGTATGTCGTTTTTGACCTTATCTGGAACCTCCCATCTGAAAATTTGAAAATTCTTAAAAAATTCGTCGAAAATCTTGATGTCTCCGATCTCTTGTTTTGTACTTTTTTTCCACGTGTCTTGACATGCAAAGTATTCCTGCAAAGTTTGGTGAAGATCTGAGTATGTAGTTTTTGACCTCATCTGGAACCTCCTATCTGAAAATTTGAAAATTCTTAAAAAATTCGTCCAAAATCTTGATGTCTCCAATCTCTTGTTTTGTACGTTTTTTCCACGTGTCTTGACATGCAAAGTATCCCTGCAACGTTTGGTGAAGATCTGAGTATGTAGTTTTTGACCTTATCTGGAACCTCCTATCTGAAAATTTGAAAATTCTTCAAAAATTCGTCGAAAATCTTGATGTCTCCAATCTCTTGTTTTGTACGTTTTTTCCACGTGTCTTGACATCCAATGTATTCCTGCAATGTTTGGTGGAGATCTGAGTATGTAGTTTTAGACCTTATCTGGAACCTCCTATCTGAAAATTTGAAAATTCTTCAAAAATTCGTCCAAAATCTTGATGTCTCCAATCTCTTGTTTTGTACGTTTTTTCCACGTGTCTCGACCTCCAATGGATCCCTGCAAAGTTTGGTGAAGATCTGAGTATGTCGTTTTTGACCTTATCTGGAACATCCTTTCTGAAAATTTGAAAATTCTTCAAAAATTCGTCGAAAATCTTGATGTCTCCAATCTCTTGTTTTGTACGTTTTTTCCACGTGTCTTGACATCCAATGTATTCCTGCAATGTTTGGTGGAGATCTGAGTATGTAGTTTTAGACCTTATCTGGAACCTCCTATCTGAAAATTTGAAAATTCTTCAAAAATTCGTCGAAAATCTTGATGTCTCCGATCTCTTGTTTTGTACGTTTTTTCCACGTGTCTTGACATCCAAAGTATCCCTGCAAAGTTTGGTGAAGATCTGAGTATGTAGTTTTTGACCTCATCTGGAACATCCTTTCTGAAAATTTGAAAATTCTTCAAAAATTCGTCGAAAATCTTGATGTCTCCAATCTCTTGTTTTGTACGTTTTTTCCACGTGTCTTGACATCCAATGTATTCCTGCAATGTTTGGTGGAGATCTGAGTATGTAGTTTTAGACCTTATCTGGAACCTCCAATCTGAAAATTTGAAAATTCTTCAAAAATTCGTCCAAAATCTTGATGTCTCCAATCTCTTGTTTTGTACGTTTTTTCCACGTGTCTCGACCTCCAATGGATCCCTGCAAAGTTTGGTGAAGATCTGAGTATGTAGTTTTTGACCTTATCTGGAACCTCCTATCTGAAAATTTGAAAATTCTTCAAAAAGTCGTCGAAAATCTTGATGTCTCAAATCTCTTGTTTTGTACGTTGTTTCCACGTGTCTTGACATCCAATGTATTCCTGCAATGTTTGGTGGAGATCTGAGTATGTAGTTTTAGACCTTATCTGGAACCTCCTATCTGAAAATTTGAAAATTCTTCAAAAATTCGTCGAAAATCTTGATGTCTCCGATCTCTTGTTTTGTACGTTTTTTCCACGTGTCTTGACATGCAAAGTATTCCTGCAAAGTTTGGTGAAGATCTGAGTATGTAGTTTTTGACCTCATCTGGAACCTCCTATCTGAAAATTTGAAAATTCTTAAAAAATTCGTCCAAAATCTTGATGTCTCCAATCTCTTGTTTTGTACGTTTTTTCCACGTGTCTTGACATCCAATGTATCCCTGCAATGTTTGGTGAAGATCTGAGTATGTAGTTTTTGACCTTATCTGGAACCTCCCATCTGAAAATTTGAAAATTCCTAAAAAATCCGTCCAAAATCTTGATGACCCCAATCTCTTGTTTTGTACTTTTTTTCCACGTGTCTCGACCTCCAATGTATCCCTGCAAAGTTTGGTGAAGATCTGAGTATGTAGTTTTTGACCTTATATGGAACCTCCTATCTGAAAATTTGAAAATTCTTAAAAAATTCGTCGAAAATCTTGATGTCTCCGATCTCTTGTTTTGTACGTTTTTTCCACGTGTCTTGACATGCAAAGTATCCCTGCAAAGTTTGGTGAAGATCTGAGTATGTCGTTTTTGACCTCATCTGGAACCTCCTTTCTGAAAATTTGAGAATTCTTAAAAAATTCGTCCAAAATCTTGATGTCTCCAATCTCTTGTTTTGTACGTTTTTTCCACGTGTCTTGACATCCAATGTATCCATGCAAAGTTTGGTGAAGATCTGAGTATGTCGTTTTTGACCTTATCTGGAACCTCCCATCTGAAAATTTGAAAATTCTTAAAAAATTCGTCCAAAATCTTGATGTCTCCAATCTCTTGTTTTGTACGTTTTTTCCACGTGTCTCGACCTCCAATGGATCCCTGCAAAGTTTGGTGAAGATCTGAGTATGTCGTTTTTGACCTTATCTGGAACCTCCCATCTGAAAATTTGAAAATTCTTAAAAAATTCGTCGAAAATCTTGATGTCTCCGATCTCTTGTTTTGTACGTTTTTTCCACGTGTCTTGACATGCAAAGTATTCCTGCAAAGTTTGGTGAAGATCTGAGTATGTAGTTTTTGACCTCATCTGGAACCTCCTATCTGAAAATTTGAAAATTCTTAAAAAATTCGTCCAAAATCTTGATGTCTCCAATCTCTTGTTTTGTACGTTTTTTCCACGTGTCTTGACATCCAATGTATCCCTGCAATGTTTGGTGAAGATCTGAGTATGTAGTTTTTGACCTTATCTGGAACCTCCCATCTGAAAATTTGAAAATTCCTAAAAAATCCGTCCAAAATCTTGATGACCCCAATCTCTTGTTTTGTACTTTTTTTCCACGTGTCTCGACCTCCAATGTATCCCTGCAAAGTTTGGTGAAGATCTGAGTATGTAGTTTTTGACCTTATATGGAACCTCCTTTCTGAAAATTTGAGAATTCTTAAAAAATTCGTCCAAAATCTTGATGTCTCCAATCTCTTGTTTTGTACGTTTTTTCCACGTGTCTTGACATCCAATGTATCCATGCAAAGTTTGGTGAAGATCTGAGTATGTCGTTTTTGACCTTATCTGGAACCTCCCATCTGAAAATTTGAAAATTCTTAAAAAATCCGTCGAAAATCTTGATGTCTCCAATCTTTTGTTTTGTACGTTTTTTCCACGTGTCTTGACATGCAAAGTATCCCTGCAACGTTTGGTGAAGATCTGAGTATGTAGTTTTTGACCTTATCTGGAACCTCCTATCTGAAAATTTGAAAATTCTTAAAAAATTCGTCGAAAATCTTGATGTCTCCAATCTCTTGTTTTGTACGTTTTTTCCACGTGTCTTGACATCCAATGTATCCCTGCAAAATTTGGTGGAGATCTGAGTATGTAGTTTTAGACCTTATCTGGAACCTCCTATCTGAAAATTTGAAAATTCTTCAAAAATTCGTCCAAAATCTTGATGTCTCCAATCTCTTGTTTTGTACGTTTTTTCCACGTGTCTCGACCTCCAATGGATCCCTGCAAAGTTTGGTGAAGATCTGAGTATGTCGTTTTTGACCTTATCTGGAACCTCCCATCTGAAAATTTGAAAATTCCTAAAAAATCCGTCCAAAATCTTGATGACCCCAATCTCTTGTTTTGTACTTTTTTTCCACGTGTCTCGACCTCCAATGTATCCCTGCAAAGTTTGGTGAAGATCTGAGTATGTAGTTTTTGACCTTATATGGAACCTCCTATCTGAAAATTTGAAAATTCTTCAAAAATTCGTCGAAAATCTTGATGTCTCCGATCTCTTGTTTTGTACGTTTTTTCCACGTGTCTCGACCTCCAATGGATCCCTGCAAAGTTTGGTGAAGGTCTGAGTATGTAGTTTTTGACCTCATCTGGAACATCCTTTCTGAAAATTTGAAAATTCTTCAAAAATTCGTCGAAAATCTTGATGTCTCCAATCTCTTGTTTTGTACGTTTTTTCCACGTGTCTTGACATCCAATGTATTCCTGCAATGTTTGGTGGAGATCTGAGTATGTAGTTTTAGACCTTATCTGGAACCTCCTATCTGAAAATTTGAAAATTCTTCAAAAATTCGTCCAAAATCTTGATGTCTCCAATCTCTTGTTTTGTACGTTTTTTCCACGTGTCTCGACCTCCAATGGATCCCTGCAAAGTTTGGTGAAGATCTGAGTATGTAGTTTTTGACCTTATCTGGAACCTCCTATCTGAAAATTTGAAAATTCTTCAAAAATTCGTCGAAAATCTTGATGTCTCCAATCTCTTGTTTTGTACGTTTTTTCCACGTGTCTTGACATCCAATGTATTCCTGCAATGTTTGGTGGAGATCTGAGTATGTCGTTTTTGACCTTATCTGGAACCTCCCATCTGAAAATTTGAAAATTCTTAAAAAATTCGTCGAAAATCTTGATGTCTCCGATCTCTTGTTTTGTACGTTTTTTCCACGTGTCTTGACATGCAAAGTATTCCTGCAAAGTTTGGTGAAGATCTGAGTATGTCGTTTTTGACCTCATCTGGAACCTCCTATCTGAAAATTTGAAAATTCTTAAAAAATTCGTCCAAAATCTTGATGTCTCCAATCTCTTGTTTTGTACGTTTTTTCCACGTGTCTTGACATCCAATGTATCCCTGCAATGTTTGGTGAAGATCTGAGTATGTAGTTTTTGACCTTATCTGGAACCTCCCATCTGAAAATTTGAAAATTCCTAAAAAATCCGTCCAAAATCTTGATGACCCCAATCTCTTGTTTTGTACTTTTTTTCCACGTGTCTCGACCTCCAATGTATCCCTGCAAAGTTTGGTGAAGATCTGAGTATGTAGTTTTTGACCTTATATTGAACCTCCCATCTGAAAATTTGAAAATTCTTAAAAAATTCGTCCAAAATCTTGATGACCCCAATCTCTTGTTTTGTACGTTTTTTCCACGTGTCTTGACATCCAAAGTATCCCTGCAAAGTTTGGTGAAGATCTGAGTATGTAGTTTTTGACCTTATATGGAACCTCCTTTCTGAAAATTTGAGAATTCTTAAAAAATTCGTCCAAAATCTTGATGTCTCCAATCTCTTGTTTTGTACGTTTTTTCCACGTGTCTTGACATCCAATGTATCCATGCAAAGTTTGGTGAAGATCTGAGTATGTCGTTTTTGACCTTATCTGGAACCTCCTTTCTGAAAATTTGAGAATTCTTAAAAAATTCGTCCAAAATCTTGATGTCTCCAATCTCTTGTTTTGTACGTTTTTTCCACGTGTCTCGACCTCCAATGGATCCCTGCAAAGTTTGGTGAAGATCTGAGTATGTCGTTTTTGACCTTATCTGGAACCTCCCATCTGAAAATTTGAAAATTCCTAAAAAATCCGTCCAAAATCTTGATGACCCCAATCTCTTGTTTTGTACTTTTTTTCCACGTGTCTCGACCTCCAATGTATCCCTGCAAAGTTTGGTGAAGATCTGAGTATGTAGTTTTTGACCTTATATGGAACCTCCTATCTGAAAATTTGAAAATTCTTCAAAAATTCGTCGAAAATCTTGATGTCTCCGATCTCTTGTTTTGTACGTTTTTTCCACGTGTCTCGACCTCCAATGGATCCCTGCAAAGTTTGGTGAAGATCTGAGTATGTAGTTTTTGACCTCATCTGGAACATCCTTTCTGAAAATTTGAAAATTCTTCAAAAATTCGTCGAAAATCTTGATGTCTCCAATCTCTTGTTTTGAACGTTTTTTCCACGTGTCTTGACATCCAATGTATTCCTGCAATGTTTGGTGGAGATCTGAGTATGTAGTTTTAGACCTTATCTGGAACCTCCTATCTGAAAATTTGAAAATTCTTAAAAAATTCGTCCAAAATCTTGATGTCTCCAATCTTTTGTTTTGTACGTTTTTTCCACGTGTCTTGACATGCAAAGTATCCCTGCAACGTTTGGTGAAGATCTGAGTATGTAGTTTTTGACCTTATCTGGAACCTCCTATCTGAAAATTTGAAAATTCTTCAAAAATTCGTCGAAAATCTTGATGTCTCCAATCTCTTGTTTTGTACGTTTTTTCCACGTGTCTTGACATCCAATGTATCCCTGCAATGTTTGGTGAAGATCTGAGTATGTAGTTTTTGACCTTATCTGGAACCTCCCATCTGAAAATTTGAAAATTCCTAAAAAATCCGTCCAAAATCTTGATGACCCCAATCTCTTGTTTTGTACTTTTTTTCCACGTGTCTCGACCTCCAATGTATCCCTGCAAAGTTTGGTGAAGATCTGAGTATGTAGTTTTTGATCTTATATGGAACCTCCTATCTGAAAATTTGAAAATTCTTAAAAAATTCGTCCAAAATCTTGATGTCACCAATCCTATGTTTTGTATGTTTTTTCCACGTGTCTTGACATCCAATGTATTCCTGCAAAGTTTGGTGAAGATCTGAGTATGTCGTTTTTGACCTTATCTGGAACCTCCCATCTGAAAATTTGAAAATTCTTAAAAAATTCTTCGAAAATCTTGATGTCTCCGATCTCTTGTTTTGTACTTTTTTTCCACGTGTCTTGACATGCAAAGTATTCCTGCAAAGTTTGGTGAAGATCTGAGTATGTAGTTTTTGACCTCATCTGGAACCTCCTATCTGAAAATTTGAAAATTCTTAAAAAATTCGTCCAAAATCTTGATGTCTCCAATCTCTTGTTTTGTACGTTTTTTCCACGTGTCTTGACATGCAAAGTATCCCTGCAACGTTTGGTGAAGATCTGAGTATGTAGTTTTTGACCTTATCTGGAACCTCCTATCTGAAAATTTGAAAATTCTTCAAAAATTCGTCCAAAATCTTGATGTCTCCAATCTCTTGTTTTGTACGTTTTTTCCACGTGTCTCGACCTCCAATGGATCCCTGCAAAGTTTGGTGAAGATCTGAGTATGTCGTTTTTGACCTTATCTGGAACATCCTTTCTGAAAATTTGAAAATTCTTCAAAAATTCGTCGAAAATCTTGATGTCTCCAATCTCTTGTTTTGTACGTTTTTTCCACGTGTCTTGACATCCAATGTATTCCTGCAATGTTTGGTGGAGATCTGAGTATGTAGTTTTAGACCTTATCTGGAACCTCCTATCTGAAAATTTGAAAATTCTTCAAAAATTCGTCGAAAATCTTGATGTCTCCGATCTCTTGTTTTGTACGTTTTTTCCACGTGTCTTGACATCCAAAGTATCCCTGCAAAGTTTGGTGAAGATCTGAGTATGTAGTTTTTGACCTCATCTGGAACATCCTTTCTGAAAATTTGAAAATTCTTCAAAAATTCGTCGAAAATCTTGATGTCTCCAATCTCTTGTTTTGTACGTTTTTTCCACGTGTCTTGACATCCAATGTATTCCTGCAATGTTTGGTGGAGATCTGAGTATGTAGTTTTAGACCTTATCTGGAACCTCCTATCTGAAAATTTGAAAATTCTTCAAAAATTCGTCCAAAATCTTGATGTCTCCAATCTCTTGTTTTGTACGTTTTTTCCACGTGTCTCGACTTCCAATGGATCCCTGCAAAGTTTGGTGAAGATCTGAGTATGTAGTTTTTGACCTTATCTGGAACCTCCTATCTGAAAATTTGAAAATTCTTCAAAAATTCGTCGAAAATCTTGATGTCTCCAATCTCTTGTTTTGTACGTTTTTTCCACGTGTCTTGACATCCAATGTATTCCTGCAATGTTTGGTGGAGATCTGAGTATGTAGTTTTAGACCTTATCTGGAACCTCCTATCTGAAAATTTGAAAATTCTTCAAAAATTCGTCGAAAATCTTGATGTCTCCGATCTCTTGTTTTGTACGTTTTTTCCACGTGTCTTGACATGCAAAGTATTCCTGCAAAGTTTGGTGAAGATCTGAGTATGTAGTTTTTGACCTCATCTGGAACCTCATATCTGAAAATTTGAAAATTCTTAAAAAATTCGTCCAAAATCTTGATGTCTCCAATCTCTTGTTTTGTACGTTTTTTCCACATGTCTTGACATCCAATGTATCCCTGCAATGTTTGGTGAAGATCTGAGTATGTAGTTTTTGACCTTATCTGGAACCTCCCATCTGAAAATTTGAAAATTCCTAAAAAATCCGTCCAAAATCTTGATGACCCCAATCTCTTGTTTTGTACTTTTTTTCCACGTGTCTCGACCTCCAATGTATCCCTGCAAAGTTTGGTGAAGATCTGAGTATGTAGTTTTTGACCTTATATGGAACCTCCTATCTGAAAATTTGAAAATTCTTAAAAAATTCGTCGAAAATCTTGATGTCTCCGATCTCTTGTTTTGTACGTTTTTTCCACGTGTCTTGACATGCAAAGTATCCCTGCAAAGTTTGGTGAAGATCTGAGTATGTCGTTTTTGACCTCATCTGGAACCTCCTTTCTGAAAATTTGAGAATTCTTAAAAAATTCGTCCAAAATCTTGATGTCTCCAATCTCTTGTTTTGTACGTTTTTTCCACGTGTCTTGACATCCAATGTATCCATGCAAAGTTTGGTGAAGATCTGAGTATGTCGTTTTTGACTTTATCTGGAACCTCCCATCTGAAAATTTGAAAATTCTTAAAAAATTCGTCCAAAATCTTGATGTCTCCAATCTCTTGTTTTGTACGTTTTTTCCACGTGTCTCGACCTCCAATGGATCCCTGCAAAGTTTGGTGAAGATCTGAGTATGTCGTTTTTGACCTTATCTGGAACCTCCCATCTGAAAATTTGAAAATTCTTAAAAAATTCGTCGAAAATCTTGATGTCTCCGATAACTTGTTTTGTACGTTTTTTCCACGTGTCTTGACATGCAAAGTATTCCTGCAAAGTTTGGTGAAGATCTGAGTATGTAGTTTTTGACCTCATCTGGAACCTCCTATCTGAAAATTTGAAAATTCTTAAAAAATTCGTCCAAAATCTTGATGTCTCCAATCTCTTGTTTTGTACGTTTTTTCCACGTGTCTTGACATCCAATGTATCCCTGCAATGTTTGGTGAAGATCTGAGTATGTAGTTTTTGACTTTATCTGGAACCTCCCATCTGAAAATTTGAAAATTCCTAAAAAATCCGTCCAAAATCTTGATGACCCCAATCTCTTGTTTTGTACTTTTTTTCCACGTGTCTCGACCTCCAATGTATCCCTGCAAAGTTTGGTGAAGATCTGAGTATGTAGTTTTTGACCTTATATTGAACCTCCCATTTGAAAATTTGAAAATTCTTAAAAAATTCGTCCAAAATCTTGATGACCCCAATCTCTTGTTTTGTACGTTTTTTCCACGTGTCTTGACATCCAAAGTATCCCTGCAAAGTTTGGTGAAGATCTGAGTATGTAGTTTTTGACCTTATATGGAACCTCCTTTCTGAAAATTTGAGAATTCTTAAAAAATTCGTCCAAAATCTTGATGTCTCCAATCTCTTGTTTTGTACGTTTTTTCCACGTGTCTTGACATCCAATGTATCCATGCAAAGTTTGGTGAAGATCTGAGTATGTCGTTTTTGACCTTATCTGGAACCTCCCATCTGAAAATTTGAAAATTCTTAAAAAATTCGTCGAAAATCTTGATGTCTCCAATCTTTTGTTTTGTACGTTTTTTCCACGTGTCTTGACATGCAAAGTATCCCTGCAAAGTTTGGTGAAGATCTGAGTATGTAGTTTTTGACCTTATCTGGAACCTCCTATCTGAAAATTTGAAAATTCTTCAAAAATTCGTCGAAAATCTTGATGTCTCCAATCTCTTGTTTTGTACGTTTTTTCCACGTGTCTTGACATCCAATGTATTCCTGCAATGTTTGGTGGAGATCTGAGTATGTAGTTTTAGACCTTATCTGGAACCTCCTATCTGAAAATTTGAAAATTCTTCAAAAATTCGTCCAAAATCTTGATGTCTCCAATCTCTTGTTTTGTACGTTTTTTCCACGTGTCTCGACCTCCAATGGATCCCTGCAAAGTTTGGTGAAGATCTGAGTATGTCGTTTTTGACCTTATCTGGAACATCCTTTCTGAAAATTTGAAAATTCTTCAAAAATTCGTCGAAAATCTTGATGTCTCCAATCTCTTGTTTTGTACGCTTTTTCCACGTGTCTTGACATCCAATGTATTCCTGCAATGTTTGGTGGAGATCTGAGTATGTAGTTTTAGACCTTATCTGGAACCTCCTATCTGAAAATTTGAAAATTCTTCAAAAATTCGTCGAAAATCTTGATGTCTCCGATCTCTTGTTTTGTACGTTTTTTCCACGTGTCTCGACCTCCAATGGAAGTAGTGCTATTGGGGCGCTTCAAAATAGTACTTAGTAGGTATTCTCTTTTTTTATCAATCGAATATCACTTTTTGACATACTTTGACAATTTTTTGTCGATGTTTTAGCGTTTAGCGATGTTTTAGTACAAATTTTCACCATACTCATTTTTTCCCCACTCGTACTTGGTAGGTATATCATGATGTTACGTGATACAACTTAACCTATCCTTTTTTTTACGATTATTTAATTTTTTTATGATCCTAAGTGATATAACTTAACCTATCATTTTTTTTATTTAGGTACTGTTTGAACGTTATTATTTGAGGATCATATTTTGTAGGTATCCTCTTTTTTTATCAATCGAATATCACTTTTTGACATATTTTGACAATTTTTTGTCGATGTTATAGCGTTTAGCGATGTTTTAGTACAAATTTTCACCGCACTCATTTTTTTCCCCATTTATACTTGGTAGGTATATCACGATCTTACGTGATACAACTTAACCTATCTTTTTTTTTACGATTTTTTTTAATTTTCTTACGATCCTAAGTGATATAACTTAACCTATTATTTTTTTATTTACGCACCGAACTAACCTTCAAGGGGGACTCTGTTTGTTTTAATATTTCAGTATTATAAGGTTTTCACAAATTGTATATAACCTAAAATGTGTTGGATGTTGATTTTTAGTATGTGGCAATTTTTTATGAATTTTAAAACTGCTCTGTGACCCTCTCGTTCTTCACGTCGTAGGCGAAGGACTTCTCTGCAATCAGGATGACACTGCATAGGGTATCCTCGGGCAAGGCGTCGTGGAACTCGCAGACGACCTTGATGTTGGTTCGATCGTTGACCACAACCTTCTTTCTCTTAGATGTGTTGATGACGGTCATGGGTCTCCGTGCTTTGAACTCGCTGGGCGTGTAGTACATGTCCACGCTTCCCTCGGTCACGCGTTTGTAAGCCGAGAACGCTTCGTAAAGTTTGAGGTAATCGTTTTTGGTCACGTCGAGGTTGTAATTCTCGCGCGGGAACACTTCGTTGCGTCCATTCTTCAGATAAACGTTCTTGATCTTGCAGTCGTCGAACTTGCTGGAATCTTTCTCCTGGTTGTTATCGCGCCCGGTCTGAAAAAGCACTACGACGAAATCTGGCATGTCGAACTGTATGTTGTTGAACTGCGTCGTCACGTCGAATTCCATGTGACTTCCCGACGCCATCTTCTGCACGCACTGGTAACCGTGAAAGTGAATCAACACCTGCGGACTTTTTAAGATCTCCGCTTTGTACTTGAGGGCGTAGTTTGTTTCGTATTCCACCACCGGCATTCTCAATTCCATGCTCCGGATGATGCATTTTGCTGCTTCGGGTAAAGTATTGGCTATCGGCGTGGTGCCGTCCGGACCCAAAGTAGCGTATCGCATCAGTGCGTCGTTGTCGTTGGCCGCTCTTCGAAACGTGATCCTCAGTCCTCCCTTCCACATGATCTCCTTGTAGTCCGAGAAGAAACCAGGCAGCAGACGCATGGGAAAGAGCACCGTGTGACTTTTCGTCGATATTTTGGTCCCGGCTTCGAATCCCCCGGCCTGGTAGTACGCTGCGTCCGTTTTGGATAATTTCAACGTTCCCACTGCCGTCGACGTGATGCCTGGATAATCTATTCTGTCGATGACGGTGTTGTGTTTCCTCACCTCCACCTGCGAGAACAGGTGAGGCACGAAGTTGTCCACGAGTATCAAGTTTGCTGCTGCGGGAAACGCGTCTCCGCTTTCTTTCTTCACCACGTCGAATTGAAGGTAGAGGTCCGCTCTGTGAGGATGAATGAACCCGTCGCCTACGTCCACGTCGTATTCGATCTCCCTGTTCGCTTCGTTCAGATTGGCGAACGTGCGACGGTTGGGAGGGAAAGATTGCAATTCGTAACTTTCGATTTGCTCCATTTTACATGTATGGTTATTTATTATACGTTGATCTCCACGATGGCCGTCGTAGTGGCACCTGCGAAATCCACCACGTCTCCTTTCTCGTTCGTCACCACCAACTCTATGTCGTCTATGCGGTTGCGACATACTGGAAAATAGATCGGCGAAGAGGGCGTGTAGATGATCGGTTCCATGAACTCGGAACTTGGTTTGAAAGTGGCTATGATTCCCGTCTGCTTGTGACTTCCTAATAATCCGTCCGAAGATTTCGTGATCATGCCTTCCGCCACGTTACAGTGTACGTTCAGAGTCTCTATGGCCAAGAATTTAGGAATGTTGGTTGCTACGTGCTTGATGCCAGCTTCGAGTTTGGTGTCGTTCTCGAAACCTAAAAGTTCTCCCATGGTGCCCAGGTCCACGGTGTCCGTCGCGGATAGGATTTCCACTCTGTGCGTGACCGAATTTTGAGAAAGGTATGTGCCTTTGGGTAATTGAGCTTGCAAAGTGGAAAGATTGTATTGTCCTGGCGTGACGACGATGTGTTCGCTTCCGACGCTAATTTTGTTGTTGTGCTGGGTGACGTTAGGTATGAGGTACATGCTGTAGAATGCACGCAGAGCCACGGATTTAGGATAGACGATGTCGTCGTGCAGCGTGAGTTTCAAGATTGAAGATTCGCTCGTGAGATGGAACACGCCCATCCTAGTGATGCTGTTTGAGGTTCCACAATGCTTTCTGGAAATCCTCGATCGTAGGGTTATTTATTTTAGAGAGAAACGCGAGCACGGAGAGGCAGAGATGACCGCAGTTCACGTCTCCGAAATTTTGAATGCGTTCGTCGTTGTAGTATATGGAGGTTTTGTTCGTTTTCAGATAATGAATTAAATTTGCAGGTGGAACACCTCCGAAAGAATCGAAAACGAATGCTTTATCATTGTCGTTTTTGTGGTAACATATCCAATGCGTGCCTGGATTTTCTTGACCGTCCAAGTTGACTACTCCGCATTCTTTTTTTTTCACGGTTGAAGGTAACGAGTCGGACATGAAAACTCCTCTGAAGTGTTTGATTTGTAACGGTTCGATCAGAGATTCAATGTCTCGGTTGGTGAGTGCTTCTGTTTCTTTTTTTTAAACTTTTTCATCACGCCCTTCCCCTTCTTCTCCATGGCCAGATTGTGACGTTTCTGTTCTTCCAATTCCGCCTTGTTCTTCTTCGAGTCGATGACGGTTTTTGCGATGGCGGCACTTCCGCCGGCTAAACTTCCAACGGCCCCCAATGCTGCCAGAATGGCCGGGATGCTGAATATGAAACCTCCGACCTTTTGCTGTTTCCGCGAACGCTGCAATCTTTTTAATTGAGGTGTGCTGAGCAGCAATTTCATTCCGTGTCCTTTCGACAAGCAAGAACGTTTCTTCTCGCGTTGTTTCTTGGTGAGTAACCCATCGAGAGCACCTAGATTTTTTAGATTGGAGTATGGTATCTGGTACACGACACCCTTGGGCTTCATGTTGATGATCTATGTGTTATTTTCACGGTATGTTATTTATATATATATTCTGAGATTTTTTCTTGTGTAGTTTTTTACGGTATGTTATTTATATATTTTCAAGGCCTCGCTGTCGTTACACAAATTCTATTACGTGCTTCGTTTTCTTGCCAAGAAGTTCCTTTGTCCCCTTGTACACGATTCGAGTTTTGTTCTCGATTAAAATAGATAGCTTCTCGTCGGATAACATGTTAGCGTATCGATCTGGTAAAAATAGACTGTATTGTGCGTTGAGCAACAGGCGTACCTTGGGACCATACTGGGTAGAAACGATTGAACCGGAAGTTATCGTGTAAGGTTTGTCGACTTCCAATTCCTGAATTTTTACATACTCGACTGACAAATTTAGCATTTGTTTTAATGCTTGGAGATCACTTATTTTTTCGGTCGTCATATCAAAGAAAAATTTCAAAGTGTTAGAGAGAAATTTAATTGTTTTTCACGATGTGTGTTATTTATATATACCGAAGATTATTTTTTTTTTCACGATGTGTGTTATTTATATATCAAGTTTTTTTTTGACACGTATATATATTATTATTTTTTAACAGAGGAAGAAAGTTCGTGCTTCGGAAAACGCGAGGATGTGCGTAGTGATATCTTTCCTCTCCTGCATAGACTTGTACCAATCATCAGTATACTGTCTTCTTCCCTGCATCGCCTCGTACAGTTCGTCCGACCTATCGTCCAATTTTTGCCCTGCAGCCAAAAGCAGAATGTTGAGATCACCGCACCTCAGGCCGCTGATCTCCCGAAGAAGGTCCTTGAGAACCATTTCACAAGGGATGCGAAATTCCGGCATTGTTCTTGCTATGTTTACAAGTTTATTAACATCTCCGTTAACTACCTTTTTGAATATTTTAGATAGTAGCTCGGGTGGCAAATTAGTTATGCAATCCATGTTGTTTTTTTACTGTATGTTATTTATATACCCCACCCCAATTTTTGTTTCGTGTTCATGGCGATGGTGGTGCCTAGTGCGGCGACCCGTTCACCCAACGATGCGTCTCTACTCACGAATCTTTCGAAAGCTGCGTGCTCTAACTTTCTGTCTGCTTCGTGACGTGCATCCAGATCCGTCTGCGTGGTGTTGTAGGCGATGTCGTGATCTTTGCATGCGGCGTCCAACGGATTCACACCCTTGTCTCCTCTCTCCAATCTTTTCTCGAGTTTGGTACCCGGTCCGCAGTACTGGTAGCCAGGTAAATGCATCTCGAAAGGTAACTTGTTGATGATGTCGTTCACGAGTCCCTTTCCTTCGGCAACGTTCCAGAATTTCGGAGGCAGCGTGTTGATGATTTTGATCAGGTAACCTATGCCCTTGTCGTCGTTCACGATGAAGTTGGAAAGTTTCGTGCTGATCATGTCCACGATGCCAACCTTCTCGTTGTAGAAATTACGGTTGCCTGCATTCTCTTCGCCGGCTATCACCAACAATCGGTCCACGAGTTTCCTAACGTCGTCCACCCAAACGAATTCTTTGGGTAACGTGTTGTAGCGTTTGACGCCGCTGCCTGTTTTGACCTGGTTCCAAATCGGTTTGATGAGATTCCTGTACTTCTCGCCGCTGCTCGATTTCACCCTATTCTGCGAGGCGTCGTTGTTCTGGTACAAGGCATCCGTCATGATCAGAATTTCCTTGTAACTCTGGTAATCTTCGTCGGTGTAATCTTTCGGCTGCTTTTTGGCGACGAGTTCCCACAGTCCAACCGTACCCGGATACCTGTTCCAACTATCCTTGTCG
The DNA here is from genome assembly GCF_977018435.1 of Lepisma saccharinum. Lineage (NCBI taxonomy): Eukaryota > Metazoa > Arthropoda > Insecta > Zygentoma > Lepismatidae > Lepisma > Lepisma saccharinum. Next base: position 181,947 of record NW_028143206.1, read on the forward strand.
CCTAAATTGACTTTAATGTCGTTGCCTTCGAAGGTCACCTTCGATTTCCCAATCTTCCACACCACACCGCCGCCTTCGCTGGTTTCCATGCTGGGATACAATCCGAACACTTCATCCTTGTCGAATTTCCCCGCGCTCAGGTAGTCTCGTGCCAAAGGTCCCAACTCGATCTTATCCGAAGACGACGACGTGCTGCCTATGGCTCGACGTCGTACAGGTGCATCCTTCAGTTCGAACGGCGTCGAAGGAATGCTCGAAATGGGTGTGGGTACGGCGTAACTTTTAGCTGCGAGCGGTACGAGTTCATTGATCAAATTTTTATTTTGTTCCGTGACACTTTTAATTTCTTTACCTAGACTGCTGATGGCATCGATCACGGGTTGATCCTGACGTTTCTTCTCTTCGTAGAATCCGCGATTCTCGGATTTCCAACCTTTGAAGCGTTTCGCGAGGTAATCGCGAAGCTTGAGATTTTCGTCTTCGATTTTTCGTTTCGTCATGACGTTATTTATACACGTCGTTTCTCACAACGTTGCAACGTTTAGAAAGTCGTTGATTTTGTTTCTGTATTTTCCGTCGTTGGGTTTCCTCGTCATGTCGATCGTCGCGAATCCGAAATCGTCACCGTTCCAGCAAGTAGAGCAGCAGCGTTCCGAAAATTGATTGTAGTTCATGTCTCCGCCTACGTAGTCATCGTACGCGTGCTTGAGGTTGGTGTGATCTTGACGAAACAAACATATGAAATTAGCGTTGTCGCGCACTAACTGTTTTGGAATTTTGGAAAACGTTTGAGCTAGGTAGAAGCAATCCATTCCTTTGTGACGACCTTGCGTGAAAAAGTTGCGAATTTCATTTTGATTTTCCAGGATGGCGTCGTCGAACACAACGACTGAATTTTCACGACAATCGTCGAGTGGTTTTATTTCCGAGGCGAACGTTGCAATGTCCAGACCATCGTACAGTTTCATCAGTTGCTGGTATTTGGATTGCTCCAAACTTTTCGAGAACACGTACAGGTGCCTGTTCTTCCAATCTAACCAATTCGGTGCGAGGAGAAAATTGTCCACGAGCAGTGTCGTTTTCCCACACCCCGATGGACCTACGATCAGACAGCGGATGCTGTCGGGAAGCAACTTGCCGTTCTTTTTCTTCGTTTGACTTTCTGGATCCGGTAGACGCTTCACCACGTTCCACGTACTTACAAGATCACTTCGTCCGCGTCGATCCAACTCTTTTCCGGAAGTCCCAACCATTTGACAAACAGTTTGTCACCTTTCCTACGCAATACTTTCTCGATGAGGTACGTGTCGGGGTGTTTCGTTTTAGAGAGTTCCTCTTCGTAAAATCTCCCTTTCAAAATCTCGCCACTACTATCTTTTATTATATACGTGTGTCGGTTTCCAGGTAGAACTCGAACCACCGTAAAGAGTTCTGTGCTCCAATTTTTTGTGAATCCCTTCTCGAAGGTGCGTTTGAATTTGCTGATCCTCACCCGGTCTCCAATTTTGTATTTAGCTTTTTTTGTCGTGGGCGTGTACTTTGGGCAGTAAACGGTAGAAATTAAACGCTGCTCGTCGGACTTGGTAACGTCGGCTGGCTTCATACCTATCGTTCTGTGTACCGTATCATTATAGGTGTCGACGAGTTCCGGCAGGATGTCGACCCATTTGTAATTTCCCCGAAGCGTGAATCGTTTCCACATGTGTGTTTTCAAGGTTCGATTGAATCTTTCCACGATGCTGGCTTTGATGTGACTGAAGGTCGAATAATGTCGAATCTTGTGTTTTTGAATAAATTTTTGGAATACGGCGTTGTAAAATTCTTTACCGTTGTCCGTTTGCAGAAACCGTGGTCGTCTGCCACCGCTTTCGCGAAAAATTAATTTGAATGCTTCCGTGACGCACGTTCCCGTTTTCGCCTTCAAAGGTAGAGCCCATGCGAATTTCGAAAATGTGTCTATGACGGTGAGGAGGTACTTGTTGCCCTTGTTCAATTTATGTACGTTTTTCAAATTGCCGCTACTCATCTCCACGAGGTCACTTTGCCAGAGGTCGTCGATGCCCTTGGTTACCACAGCCAAACGTTCGTAGTTACGGCGCGCAGGTTTATGCAATTCTTCGACGATGGCTTGCCTAGACATTTTTTGTTTAGAGATTACGTTTCAAGAGAAGCACCAGCGTGATGGGATTCAAAGACGGCGGCACTTCGCTCGTGTTTTGAATGATCAGCTTATCGCCGGCACTCACGTCGAAAACGGTGAGATCTTCGTCTTCGTGTATTTCATATATGTTGCGCGTTTCGTTCCAACGTGCCAGAGGAATGTTTCCTGCTTTCTGGACACCACGATTCGATATCAAAGTCATGGTGGGAACGCTAGCTTTTCTACCGTGAGACCAGTACGAAAATTCGTTTATCTGAATCGTGCCATCGAGGAGAAACTTGTAGTACGGATGATAAGGATGCAACATGTACAGTTTGTTACCTTCGACGAACGTGGAGATTCTCTGTTGATTGGGTACGCTGTTGATTTCGATGGCTTGCAGAGAATGCAGTTTAGCGAATTTAGTGTCGACACCGAGCAGATTACTGTGAACTTGTCCGAGTTTATTTTCGATGGGCAGCAAATGCTCGACTATGGTATCCGTTACGGCAGAAAACGACGGTTTGATTTTCACTTCCACGTTCAACTGCTTGTAGTTTTCGTTGAGTTCTTGCAACTTGGCACCGAAAGAAGCCAGCGTCGATTCCTGCGTGGATTCCAGCACTCCAACTTGATCTCTGATGTTGACGACAATGTTCTGAAGGTTCTCGACTTGATTCAATTTCGAGCTCTTCTCGGTAAGATCGTTCACGATGCTTCGCATCTCTGTAAACTGCGTGTGAAGGTCGGCGACGCTCTGGGAAGTGGGCAGCGTCGACACCAGCGAACTAATTTCGTCTCGAATCTGTTCCACGTTCGCCGTTTCCGTTTCTAGTCGTTTCAGCATACGTGATATGTTTCTTTTCAAAGCGTGCAATTCTTTGGAGGTGGGGAGATTGGCCACTTTACTCTCGAGATCGCTCAATGAACTTTTGATGTCGCTCGAATCGGATAGTGCCGTCACCGCCGTTTTCAATTTTTCCAAATCTTCGCTCGAAGGCACGCTCGTCCGTAACGATTCCAAGTCACCCTGTATGTTGTCGAGTACGTGATGAAAATGAGCGAGATTCGTTTCGACGTTCAAATTTTCTAAATATTCGATCTTCTGCTGAACCGTGCTCAACGTGTCTTGAATGCTCGTCAACGCTCTCGCTTCAGCGTGAATATTTTTAATTTCTTCGTTGATCAATTCCAAGGACGCCTGAAGCGTAGCGATGGTGGTTTGAATGTGTTCGAAATCTCGATAGGCCTCCAATTGAATTTTTATGTTCGCGACGCTTTTACCGATGACCTGCAGTTCGTCCGACGATGGTAGGTTCGTCATGGTATCTTCCAAAGTCTGCAACTTGGATTTAATTTCTTCCAACGTGCTGGTGAATTCTTCTTGTAATTTGGAAACAACGACATGCAAGCGTTCTGCGTCTATATCGTTCACGACGGTTTGAAGTTCAGAGAAATTCTTTTCTATTGCGGAAGTTCGTTCTTCGATTTCGAGTTTCAGTTTTTCCAAATCTTCATTTTTCGATTGAAATTGCTGTAATTTGGCCAAATCATTTTGAAGCGAATCCACGCTCAACTGTATATTTTGAACGCTGTCGTAAGAAGGTACGTCGACATAATTTTTTATGAGCGTTTTCAGTTCGGAATCGATTTTCAGAATGGGGTCGAGACATTGCGTTTGGAGCGTAGCGATTTCCGACTCTAAACTTTTGTTTAAGGTCTCCTGCAAAGCGATCAAATCGGCCCTCAACTTCTTAACTCGAATGTCCAACATGAGAATCTCTTCTGCGTGGTCTACACGCTTGGTGTTGCCGAAAATGTCGTTAGGCATTTTTGGTTAACGGTTATTTATAATAGGATAGACGATTCGTAATTCTACAAAAAGAGGAATAAGTTTGTCGTAATCTCCGAGGAGTTCTATGTAAAAATAATCTCCTGCAGACACATCGTACGTAATGTTAGAAAGCATCTTGTCGTGCTTGATTCGAAAAATGTTCTTGCCAGTAGAAATTTTGATTTCGCCTGCGTTTTCCGGATTCACGGTGATTTGAAGTTTCCCGTCGATCGGAATTTCGTAGAAATGTAAATTGTTATTAAAAACGTAAAACATCTTGCCCACATCGTCATTCAGTTTCGTCCAAATGCTGTTGAGGTGAATGATCAACAGACCGTTGAGTTTAGGTAACACGGAAGGTAAGACTTCATGATCTGGTATGGTTTCCATGATGATCTGTTTTTTGAAACCGAACAAGTTCATAGGCATGCTGGTTATTTAAGGATACGGTCAAAGTTTTATTTTGTAATGACAGTCAAAGTGTTTTTTTTACTCAGTAACAAAATGTTTTTTTTTTGAGTTAGTGAAAATTGTTGTGTGTGGTGGTGAGTGTTAATTATTTGCACTGTGCGCAATTCTTATTTATTTCTAAACGACGATGTCCCCACGGCAATGTGTGAATACCACACTCGAGAACGCACCTCTTGTCGTCATCGGGATCCAGCGCAATTTTTCTAATTTTGTTTGTTGTGATGATATGGTTGACGCTCTGGATTCTTTGTTCTTCTCTTAGAACCGACGACCTGGTCTTGAGGCAATCGATGTAATCGTGGAAGGTGAGTTTGTTCTCCACCGTATTTTTGCCCACACCTTTTGCTTTCTTCGTGACACTACTCTCTGTTCTCATGGCATACATCTTCGAACGCAAACCCGCGAACTCGACAATAATATCACCGTTACATTCATCTTTCAGTTTACCTAGGACTTTTTTGTTGAGGGATGGAATTCCAAATCTGTTGGGTTGAGGGTACGCAGAAGTATCGAAATACTCAAGCATGGAAGGATTTTTTATGTCTTCGTATAGGTTAGGTGTTTGTATGCTGTAAATGAAGCTGTCGGTGTCCGTGTACAAAAGTGATATTTTATCATTGTAGAAGGGTTTCATCACGTCATAATGAAATTCGAACATGTAAAGTTTCGACAAGTCGAGAACCGTTGCGCCAACGTAAATTGGTTTTCTGAATTTCATCAATTTTATATGTAGATTGAAAAGTGCCAAATTCTCGTTGTAAATTTTTCTCGACTTGAATCTAGGATCGGCTATCCACTTCCGACATTTATTCTTATCGGAAATTAATTTCACGTCTACGTGCTTTCTAACATTCTCCATGGTCTTTCCGTACACCGCATTGTTCATTAATTTAAAGAAGTCCTTGTCTAAATCGGAAGTGGCAGCTGTTCTATGTTGTGTGTTAGTTTCTATGTAAGATCTTAACCACGTGGAATGTTTAAACTTTAGTATTCGTCTAACATTCACTATCTGAACACCCTTCCCAATCAAAAACCGGAGATTCTTGTAGTGGACGACGTATCTCTGTTTAGGATCCAATGTTAACAAAAGCTTGTCTTGAACCGAGTCGGGTGGACATTTGATTTCGGGAGTCGGAGGCAAATCCGAAAACGTGTCGTGCAGGTGGTCGGAGAATTGGAGATCTACCTCTGCGAAGAAACCACACTCGCTATCGTCGAAATGAATAATATCTATCGAAGTGGGATCTAACCATTCGAATCCCCCGTAAGGAAGTTTCTGAACCATGGCATGTCCGTAGAGATTATTAACGTCAGCGTAGAAGATGTAATTCGATGCTCGATTTGAATCGTAATCTTCTTTCATGTGTACGTTATTAGCTTTTGCATGTCTCTGTACGCATTGCACCATTCCACCTCGTATCCCTCTTTCGATGAATAGCAACATGTCAACGTCCGATATCAGTTCCAGCTTGACCTTTGTCTGGAATAACATTGCCGACCACGCTAATCCCGGTAGACTGTAGAAATACGCTGGATCTAATTTGTAAATATTCGTTGCCGTTTTCCTGAACGCTTGAAAAACATCCGCGAGTATCGTCACGTCTAATTTTAAGTAGGCATCGTGGTAGTCTCCGAGTGTCCTACATTCTAATTTCTCCCACATGAGTTGCGCGTGTTGGTATTCTTCGTCCGTGATTCCTTTCTCTCTGAGTCTGCTGTAAAATTCTCTTGGAAGTGGAAGAGCATCGTCGTTAAATTTAGAACCATCACTGACATATTCGTAAGGATAAATCCCTTTACGTCTAACGAGTTCTACGTCTACGTTGGGAAAACTAGCTCTAGTTATTTTAAATTGATCGTCGGTGAGTTTGTTCGCTAAAGCATCCAGACTTGCAGAGAGAAATCTATACGAATCCAGGAAGCGCATCTCGATTGTATTTTTCGTTCCCGGAATCGACACTTGCTTGCTGAGACTAATGTAGCGTTCTTCATTCTCGGCCAAGACACCTATACGTTTCGGATCGTAGCCAAGATGTCTCACCAGGTGGTGAAAATCATATCCGCTTCCGTTGTGAAAGAATATGGGGATGAATTTAGGTTTCTGGATTTTAAGATTGCACGTGTTGCAAATTCCACCTATGTAGTTTCCGCTGAAATGATCGTGGTGGAATATTTTTTTGTTCTCATCAGTGAAACTTTGATCACATACCGGACACACCTCAGTGGAATTGTAATTTTGAAGTTCATTTTCAGTTAAAGGTGCCATCGGTTTTGATGTAAGCAGTACGCTACCAATTACCTCAACCTCCTCCACCATTTTTTCCAGGAAGTGTTCGATTACATTTGGCCCGCGGTATATATATGCTTCATTTATTTTATCACGTCGCACAACAACATAGCCGAAACTATTAGGTTGATGAAGCTGGTACGGCGTTGTGGAGGAAATTTCAGGATCCGGTTCGCAGTAGGAGAGTGGTTTCAGGAAAGACTCGAAATCTGCGACGATGATTGCGGGATGTTCCAACAATGCCTTGTGCATTTTGAATTCTTCGACTTCGTTCGTTTCGGGCATCAACATTCTAGCCGGTCTGTTGTCGCCGCAATAAATTTTATGTTCAGCAAGTTTCTCGATAGCAATTTGACGACTATGAAGATTTTGATGATCACGTCGGTCACGATCGTCGAACGTGGTTAGGCATCTCGGGCAAACTTCGATGCAATGTTTATGCTTGGTTGATTGACTTCTGACCAAACGTGATAGTGAACGAATTAGCGTGTAGTGATGAACATCCTCGTTTGAAATTAGAAGGAGATTTATTACACAGGCATCGTCATCGTCGATATCGCTTATCCTGACAGGGTGCACGAGATATTTATCTGACGTGAAGGAATACACATTAATAGCGATGCGTTTTCCTGTACAATTTTCGAACTTTGTTATATCCGACAATGTCACCGGGTATTCGATGTCAGACATTACACTTTGAAAGTCGGTCTCGTATTGTTTGTAATGTCCAACCCACTGTGGATTATTTTTGCAATGAACAGGATGCAGTGCAGCCAACACACACCAGAGAAAACACTTGTTATCGCTGTTCTGTATATTTAACACAGCCCTCTTGTGTTGAATGTTCGGTGGAAGAGGAACGTAGCTGGAGGCGCGAAGAGGCGAGAATTGATTCACGTAAACAGTTAACGTGTGAGGACTTCCACATAGAGACCATCCCGACCCTTTAGCCTCGAAATCGTCATGTTTCTTAACCAGCTCGTTGGAAACTTTATAATAGAAGTTGTCCAAATTTTCGACGTCCGCCAAATAAAGAGTCTGGTTTTTTGTACGATGATAAAAAATACTTGTTGTGCCATCAACTTTCTTGTATTCAGAAAACAGAACAACGTATACTTTTATAGAGTTGTTTTCAAGTTTATCTTTTAAAATATTTAGTACAGATGTTTTCGTTTCATCCAAGAAACTAAGGATGTCACGACCTGGTTCTGACTTAATTGAAAAATCCTGGAGTTGGTCGTTAAATGCAGATCTAATTGGTTTGCGTTCATTAGATAATTTAATTTGCTTGGAAGTGGAAGCTTCCGTTTCTGAATTATCAATTTTCCTTTTCGATGTTCCTTGTTCGGTCGATGGTTTGCAAATTTTGAGATGTTTACTTAAATTTGTAATGCTGATCATCTTTCCGCATCGAGCACAGGGCTTAGAAGGTAACGAACGATTAATTCTCGAACCTGTTTCGCTACATCTTGCCCTGTGTACCGATAAATTGTTCCTTGAGATTAGCTTCCCACAAGTAACACATTCAGTTTTATCATTTTTACGATTGAAACTGGTGGTGGATGCCATTGCTTTCTCCAAAATCACAGAAATCAAAAAGTCTAGTATATAGCGACACAATTTTCAGGTATGTTATTTTATATAGAATTTCTTGGAGTGATTACAAAACTCAAAAATTCAATCTACTGTAAATAGAATTTCAGGTATGTTATTTATATAGAATTTCTTGTGTGCGAATACAAAAACTCAAGAATTCAATCTACTGTAAATACAATTTTCAGGTATGTTATTTTATATAGAATTTCTTGGGGTAATTACAAAACTCAAAAAATGAATCTACTGTGAATATAATTTTCAGGTATGTTATTTTATATGGAATTTTCACGGGGCGTACAATATTGTCAACGGTATTATATTTGAGCGAGCCGCTTGTCGCCTAAACACTACAGCTCACAGGTCGGTAAAATCTAACATGAAAGTAGATAATACGCTTATGCCTTATTTATATATAATTTTCACGGGGCGTACAATATTGTCAACGGTATCATATTAGAGCACGTCGCTTGTCGCCTAAACACTACAGCTCGCAGGTCGGGAAAATCTGACATGAAAGCAGATAATACGCTTATGCCTTATTTATATATAATTTTCACGGGGGGCGTTCAATATTGTCAACGGTATAATATTTGAGCGAGCCGCTTGTCGCCTAAACACTACAGCTCACAGGTCGGGAAAATCTGACATGAAAGTAGATAATGCGCTTATGCCTTATTTATATATAATTTTCTCGGGGGCGTTCAATATTGTCAACGGTATCATATTAGAGCACGTCGCTTGTCGCCTAAACACTACAGCTCGCAGGTCGGGAAAATCTGACATGAAAGCAGATAATACGCTTATGCCTTATTTATATATAATTTTCACGGGGGGCGTTCAATATTGTCAACGGTATAATATTTGAGCGAGCCGCTTGTCGCCTAAACACAACAGCTCACAGGTCGGTAAAATCTGACATGAAAGTAGATAATGCGCTTATGCCTTATTTATATATAATTTTCTCGGGGGCGTTCAATATTGTCAACGGTATCATATTAGAGCACGTCGCTTGTCGCCTAAACACTACAGCTCGCAGGTCGGGAAAATCTGACATGAAAGCAGATAATACGCTTATGCCTTATTTATATATAATTTTCACGGGGGGCGTTCAATATTGTCAACGGTATAATATTTGAGCGAGCCGCTTGTCGCCTAAACACAACAGCTCACAGGTCGGGAAAATCTGACATGAAAGCAGATAATGCGCTTATGCCTTATTTATATATAATTTTCTCGGGGGCGTTCAATATTGTCAACGGTATCATATTAGAGCACGTCGCTTGTCGCCTAAACACTACAGCTCGCAGGTCGGGAAAATCTGACATGAAAGTAGATAATGCGCTTATGCCTTATTTATATATAATTTTCTCGGGGGCGTTCAATATTGTCAACGGTATCATATTAGAGCACGTCGCTTGTCGCCTAAACACTACAGCTCGCAGGTCGGGAAAATCTGACATGAAAGCAGATAATACGCTTATGCCTTATTTATATATAATTTTCACGGGGGGCGTTCAATATTGTCAACGGTATAATATTTGAGCGAGCCGCTTGTCGCCTAAACACAACAGCTCACAGGTCGGGAAAATCTGACATGAAAGCAGATAATGCGCTTATGCCTTATTTATATATAATTTTCTCGGGGGCGTTCAATATTGTCAACGGTATCATATTAGAGCACGTCGCTTGTCGCCTAAACACTACAGCTCGCAGGTCGGGAAAATCTGACATGAAAGCAGATAATACGCTTATGCCTTATTTATATATAATTTTCACGGGGGGCGTTCAATATTGTCAACGGTATCATATTTGAGCGAGCCGCTTGTCGCCTAAACACAACAGCTCACAGGTCGGTAAAATCTGACATGAAAGCAGATAAAGCGCTTATGCCTCATTTATATATAATTTTCACGGGGGCGTTCAATATTGTTAAGAGCGTTAGTTTTTGTAGAGCTCTCTTTTTCCATCTTTCCTCTATACAGTGAAGACACAATTAGCTAACCTAGCATACAACATACCTTCCTAATTAATATGGATATTGTCACACACTCCTCTTATTTTATACTGTTGTAAATAGAAAAGATTATGTACGGTAAATGTTTTGTACATTATAGGAAAAAAATGCAAAATATCCTCCAATTTTAATTCGAATCGAGTCGAATTTTTACATATTTCCACGCCGCCACATATTGTCCTATTTGCTTCTTTTACTTGCCTTGCTTAATTAACTCTCGCTAATTAGCATTTTTTTGGAAGAAGTCAACTAGAACAACATATGGCGGTATGAGAAATATGCAAATCAAAGAACATTTTAGCAATATATGGGCCCTAGCAATTAGCTTTCTCGACTAAGAGTACTCTTTCAAACGTCTTCTGCTGATCGTATTACTAAACGAGGACGTTTAAAATTTTTGGGTGTTGAAAAAGTTTGACGCTACTTTTTATTTCTATTGTTTGCTAATAGATGGCGCTAATAGTACCCCCTCCCCTCCCCTCTCCCCTCTTCTCCTCTGCTGTATGACAAATAGCGCAAACATAAAAATCAAGATTTTGGAGAGCAAAACATAAAATTTGCATGCATCTGATGTCGAACCAGGAACTTTTATCTTTCGGGGAGTCAACATTATTTTTTACTCAGTCGTCATATAACATGAACACACGCAAAGATTCACATGTGCTTTTATTATTTTGTGTTCGGTAAGTACAAGTATATTCTTACATAAATT